>NW_015164238.1:0-24429 GCF_001447785.1 Gekko japonicus
TGAGAAACATTACCCCTAAGGGGGTAAAACAGGAGCAAAATGTGTCCCCCCAATTATTTTCCATGTGCCTGGCAGGCTGCTGCTTCCTTGCCCACCCCCTCTCCTGATTGGTCAATCGTGTAGTTCAGAGTTCTGAGGTAAAACCTGCCTATTTGCACCCACCTTCCTCTGATTGCTCAGCTGTGGATCTCAATGTTCTGAGGTAAATAGACATTTTTCAAAAAAGTCAGCATGGCAATTGAGTTAATGAATGTTTATGGGGAGATAGTAAAGGACATTTCTAGAAGCCATTTCAATGTGTACCTCCCTCATAAGCCTGAAGAAATGTCCACCACATCACCACTCCCTCACACCAACTCCCCCTCACACCTCTCACCTCTTACTGCCCCCAAGAAAGCTCCTGGCAAATGTTGAGCCAGATACACTAATGCTACAAGGAGGAAGAAACTTAGGAATGTGGTAAAGACATTTGCACATGGTACTCTTGAAGTACACTGAGCTGCACAGGCCAAGTACCAGCAAGATCACCCTGAGGTGCTCAGAACAACACAGTCTCCATATGAGCAAAACAATCCAGGAACACAAGTAGAGAGGCCATCACTTTCGCGGAAGGTAGCAGGAGTTGACTTAACAGACGACTGCTTCTTAAATGGACAGTTCTATGTGGCCTGCTCCAGAGTGAGCTCACTGGTGATCCTAGCACCTGAGGGCAGAACCACCAATGTGGTCTAGAGAGGCCCTCCAGTAGAGGGGAAAAAAAGTACATATCTTTCACTTCATTTTTCACACTACAATCTTCTCCATTAGAATTCCTACAACAAATGTTACATGTCAGACTTCACATCATCAGTATTATAACTGGATTTATGGAACTTAAATACCATAGTGAAGCACGGGTATCAGGCTAGTAAAACATATAAATTATTCTGTAATGTCATCCCTGTTTGTCTGGGGGTTTGGTTTAGGGTGTCACCAATATACAGATGACACCCAGCTCTATCTGTTATTGGATGGCTGCCTGGACTCCGCCCCAGAGACTCTAACTGGGGCATTGGAGGCCATGGCTGGTTGGTTGCAGCAGGGCCAGTTGAAACTCAATCCAACAAAGATGGAGGTCCTATACCTGAGTCGGGGCGGGGGGTGAGTTAGGATGGGGATTGGGCTGCCCACCCTGGATGGTGCATCATTTGTGCTGGCCCAGAAGGTAAGGAGTCTGGGGGTGATCCTGGATGCCTCACTTTCTATGGAGGCCCAGGTCACCACAGTTGCCATGTCTGCCCTTTTTCTATCTCAGGCAGATCAGGCAATTGGCCCCCTACCTCTCCCCCCAGGACTTGGCTACGGTGACCCATGCAATAGTCACTTCCAGGGTTGATTACTGTAACTCACTTTATGCGGGCTTGCCCCTGAGACTGATCCAGAAACTCCAAGTAGTCCAGAATGCGGCGGCACGCCTACTAACGGCATCACCTGTGCGGCCATGCATTGTGTCAATATTGTGCCGCTTGCACTGGCTACCAATTGAGTACCGGATCAGTTTCAAGATGTTGGTACTAACCTTCGAAGCCTTATGCAGCCTGGGACCAACATATCTGAAGGACTGCCTCATCCCATATGTGCCCAGAAGAGCTTTGCGCTCATGGGACCAACATTTATTGGTTACCCGCAGCAAAAGGATGTCTGCTTAGCCTCAACCAGGGCCAGGGCTTTTTTTGCCCTGGATCTGGCCTGGTGGAATCAGCTTCCATTGGAGATCAGGGCCCCGTAGGACTTCCTGCTGTTTTGCAGGGTCTGCAAAATGGAGCTGTTCCACCAGGCCTTCGGGTGAGGCATTGGGTGTCCATCTCAGTTGGCCTCCCTGCTCTAGTTCTCAACCTATGGAAAAGGCCCATTTGATTCCATCTTGTGGCCCCGACAGATTTATATGAAACTGTTGCTACCTGTTCAATTTTATTATTTTTTGTTTTAATTATTTTAATATGATTTTATTAGAACAAGTCTTGAACTCATCTTCTTGTGATCCGTCCTGAGTCTGCTTTGGGAAGGGCAGAATAAAAATCTCAAAATAAATAAAATAAATAAATAAAATAAAAA
The DNA here is from genome assembly GCF_001447785.1 of Gekko japonicus. Taxonomy (NCBI): domain Eukaryota; kingdom Metazoa; phylum Chordata; class Lepidosauria; order Squamata; family Gekkonidae; genus Gekko; species Gekko japonicus. Next base: position 2,095 of record NW_015164238.1, read on the forward strand.
ACAATCTTTGTTCTAAACTTAAAATTCTTGGACGCTTTGGCTTTTCCCTGTAAGGAAGATGCTCCAATTCTTTCAGTATATTGGCTGCCTTTTTCTACATCTTTTCTGGTTCTGTAGCTTTCAAGGGCCATATATGGGGTGCGATGGGCAATTGCTCAGGGCTCCACTGGGGGTGGGGGATTGACAGGTTTGGGGGGGTGCTAGAAAATAGTGGTGGAAAATAAAGTCAAAATGTCCACTCAGAGATCTTCTGAAGCCTGGAGCAAAGTACCATGATAATAAGATATAGCTCTAGTTCTCCTTTTGAGCTAAATGCAGATTGGATGATTAAGCATGCTTTTAACTTAATTTGTTGTTACCTAGCTGCTTGTTCTGCTACAATGTTTATCTTTGTAGATCAGAAGTTTTTGTTAATGTGTTTATTCCTAGTGATTCACTGTATTTTTTAAAATTATTCTATATAATTATTTTGGGGGATTCCCTAGGATTGAAAAGTGGGATGCAAATATGATGATGGCTTCTCACCTCAGCTACTCTTATCTTATGGATTTGAACAAGCCAAAGGGCTAATTAAACAAAGAGTTGAGGATATTGAGCATCAATCTGACATCTCTAAGGCTTCCAAACTCGGGGTGTTGTTAAATATCAAAAGGACCATTGAGCCGACGATATATTTGACTTCAGTGGAGGGAAAGAATTTTAGAAGGGCATTTGCCCTAGCTAGATGTTCGGCCCTTTCATCTGCGGTTATTCAAGGCAGGTACAATAAACCCCCCTACTCTGAAAGGCTATGCCCATGCCTTTTAAGCGAGGTTGAATCGGTAGAGTATATGTTCTTCAGTTGTCCATTTTACAGGAGGCTCGTCTTAAAATTATTACCCCATTAGTCGATAGGACACCTGGGCACATTAATACAAACAAAGCAAGGCTTCATTGGCTCCTATCAGATAATAATGCAGAGATTACACATTCAGTCACCAAGTTTTGTGCATTAATTCTTAGATTACGGGAATCATATTTTAAAAAACCTTAAATTCAGATTTCTATTTTTGTATATTATGACTGGTTTTTTCTCTCCCTGACATGTTATGCTTACTTTGTATGTTGGTCTTAAGACCGTAATAATAATAAACTAACTAACTAATCGTAGTGTATGTGGATACCGAGTTTCAAACCATGGTCTTACTAGGGCTCAGTTTTGATAGCAGAGCTCAGCTGAAAAAGGGACATTAGGGGACTTAGTTCAGGAACACAAGCCAGGAGATGGGATTAGTACCCCATTTACTGGTTTATTTTACTGTTTAAACTAAATTCCTTACTCTGGTTTCCTAAGTAATAGTAGCAGAACTAGGGGTAAAAACACATCTTCCAGCATCATGTGTAGTTTGAGCCCCAGACTACAGCAATCTCCTTTACAGAAATGCCTGTCTTTTACAGTACACCAGATAAGTCATATGATTATTTGCTGATATATATATCCTTGAAAATATAGCCTTGAACAGTGCTAGTCAAGGCTTTTCAATACTACAGCTATCTTTAATCACCAATATAGTAAACTGCACCACCAATTATCCTTGAACCTTTGAACAACTGAAACGATTTCCATTAAATAATACCCAGGAATATTATAGTGCAAAACACATTATGCTAACTCAGACAGAAGATGTTGATTATTTGACACCTTTTTAGTATGCTAGGTGCAAACCCATAAAAGTGGTATCGACCATGACTGAGACTTGAGAGTGCAAAGCTTATATAGAGAATATGTACTTTTTATGCTATAAATTTTAAAAAAATAATGAAGTAATATAATTACATGAAATGATTCTGAGGCTGAAATCAAATAAACTTACATGGATGAAATATTATCTATTGGATTTTATGACACCAACTCAATGATCCATGATAAAGCATCACTATGAGATACGTCATGTTAACAAACGATATAGATAAAATAGTCTGAGACATGGAGCTATAAAGCTAAAGGTTATTTCATAAAATGTTTTATATCAAACAAATGAGGATTATATTTGCAATTTTACTTACTTATGTTAGTATTTTTTAGAAAGAGGTCAATATTAGCAATTGTAGTATTAGGCCAGTCCTGCCATTAGGCAAGATGGGGCAGCTGTCTGTTCAAGCAACATTTCACTTATTGTTTTATGCTCTTTAACTCATTTTGTGAGATGTAAGATGGTGATGGACAGACATTGTCTTTCAGTCGCTCCTCATACTCAGCTTTATCTGCACTTTTTAAACACCCTTTCTAGTAGTTTAACATATCCTATCTGGCTCTATTTGATCTAACTGGATCCGAACAACCAGATTTTGGACTCCTTGACACTTTCCAATTACCGGTTGGATTGTTTAGCTTCTGGACAGTACAGCAGCTATGCCTTTGAGAGCTGTATATCTCCCACTGCCTCTGAAAGACACACAGTGCCAAAATGGGGAAGAAAAAGCAACCAAGAAGGCATTTGGATTCACACTCACCTCTGAAGTTGGCTGAACAGTTACACATCGATAAACTTTTATGGAAAGATCTAGTAAGTGACATTTCTTCTTATTCCTCTCCAAATTAGTTTAACATGCTGAATTTAGAGGAGGAACCATTAATACTTCTATCGCCAGATCACCATCCATCTAAAGGAGATAAATCCCCTAATACAAAGAGGATGACAGCCTCTCAGCTGGCGCCCCCTCATAGCGAAGAACATTTTGAGGATGAGGAGCCAGGCATACTACTTCAAAAAGATTTCTTGCTGAAGTTCATAGATGATCATTGCCTATTAACAGGCAAAACAGTAATAGCTATTCTTCAAAGGTTTAATTATATTTCCAACAAGCTTGACACACTCAACAATGCGTTCAGTGCTTTCAATGAGAAAATATGCAATCTTTCACAAGGAAGTGAAGCTCCAAATATCCCTAAGACAGGCCCCCAGACCTCCAATTTAAACAAGGTCAAAGAAACTCGAAACCCCAATTATTTTCCCAGGGGGAAGCAATACTCAGATGGGGAAAAAAAGCTGGTACCACACTCTCCCTACAAACAAATCAAGGTAGTTTTGTGCATCCCTTTTAATCATTTAAATTGGGATCACTGGGCAAATAAAAGAGATATCCTTCATTCCCTGAACCAGGTTTTACTCACAGAAAAACACCTCACTGACCTAAAAAAACCCAAGATACTCCCTAATAACCTCTGGAGGATGAAATTACTTTTAACCTTTGGCTACTCAACAACCCCTGTGATGTTACTAAAAATGCAGAGATTCCTCTCCTCCTTTCAAATTTCTGCCCGTAGAGTTTTCACTTACAAGATGGTTCACCCACTTCTTCCACGGAACATACCCACAGTATCTGAGTCTTCTGACCTTGAGCTTCTGCAGGTGCAAATAACAAAGCACCACCAGCTCACACACTCCTCCACAATTTTAACTTCCTAAGAGAGACTATTTCTGGCAAGCATGCAAACATCACCTCCACTTTGGACAATTTAAAAAATTCTTTACTGAATCTCTGCTCCATGGCCAGACCACTAAATTTATTTTTCCCAGTGACACAGACATCCAAGAGCAATCCAAGCAATCCAGTACATGAGAACAGCTCAGTTCTGCTCTGTGATTCTACCAAGATAAACTGCAATTCAGACTTAACTAAGGCTTCAATTCCAACTTCTGTAAGCACTGATAATGCATCTCCAAGGGCAAGTACATTACTCAATGGTACATCTCTTATTATAAAGACTCTTGGGTCGAATTATCCTGATGAACCCACAGCTCCTGCAGAAGAGCTAAACCACTCTGATCCTTTTTACAGTAATGCTAATTACACTAATTGCCCACCCAGCGGACCGAAAGCAATTAGTGCAAGTAGGTAAATGGGTACCCACCCTTAGTAGGGTGGGGGGCACCCTGCCTAGAACGTGGTGGACAACAGCAGCGGCGGCAAGACATCGGCCCAGTGATCGGAGGCGGCGTGGCGCGGCGGGACGGCGGCGGCGGCAGCAGCGGCGGCGGGTTGCTGTGACTAACGGAGCGATCCCTGCTGGCCAGAAAAAAGAGGAGACATCTGAGCGGCTGCCAACGAGACGGGCGAGATGGGCGCACGATGACGCTGGAGGCCGGCATAAAGCGGATCCGGAAGGACGTGGCTAGAACCGGAGGAAGGCGCGAATCGTGCGCCCAAAGGAAGAGCTGCCGACCGAAATGGAGCCCGCTGGGGACGAAAGTGAAAGCGCCGAGCCAAGAAAAATGAGCATGTCAACCCACCACCACAGGGGTGCCGGTAGGTAACCCCACCCCATAAACTCTGTGGCCATAGTTAGGGTAATTTGTGTGACTAGCACCATATGTAAGCCGCTCAGAGACCCCCTGAGAAGGGGGTTTGAGCGGGATATAAAGTCAAAGGTTAAATAAATAAATAAATAATGAGGCAGGGGATGTAATTCTCCTCCCTACTATTTCATCAGATCTGAAGGCACCCATCCTACCTGGATTACAAAAGACATCAGTGGAATGTCTTAATCCATTTAACATTTAACATGGCTCTACCTAGTCCTTCCATGAAGGACTTACTACATGATGTGGCTGAAGTTGTTCTGGGTTCACCACGGAAGGAGGTAAACGTTATAAGCCACTCAGATTCACAGTTGCAGCTTCAACCAAATCCTCTCCTGGAACATTGCCAGCTGGCCATCCATCCAAGAGAACTGATCCTTCCTTTCTGGAATACCTATCCTTGTTTGATATTGTTACTCTCCAAGAGACCTGGTCTCAAGTGCCTACGACAGCAGATGGATTTTCCACATGTAAATTATTTGTCTCTGCTGTGGAGAGAAAGGGCAGACACAGGGAAGGCCTGGCTATTCTAATTTTTATGAAACTTCAGGCCACAGTACTAAAATTAGGACCAAAAGCCCAACATGCACAGGTCGTAGCTGTACGTATTTTGCGTTTTAGTTATACATAGCCCCTCAAGACAATAAGCTTAGACAACCAGAAATCTTAAGTGATCTTGAAAAGTATGTAACTAGTCTCCTACTGAAGTTACCTGATGCTCTTGTTTTAGTAGCTGGTGATTTTAATGCTAGAGCTTTAAAAGGGGATTAGATTCTTGGAGGGTAGGTCTATTATTGTGTGATTCCGCACTAGACCTTAAATCCTGGTTCAACCATGTCTCCGAATTTATTTTATTCGACTTATTTCCCGCCCTTCCTGCATGGCAGGCTCAGGGTAGGTTACATCAATTACCCTAGTTAAAAGCCTGGTGGAAGAGCTCCGTCTTATAGGCCCTGTGGAACGATAAAAGATCCCACAGGGCCCTGATCTTGTATGGGACCTCATTCCACCAGGTAGGGGCCAGGGCTGAAAAGGTCCTGGCCCTAGTTGAGGTGAGGCAGCCATCCCTGGGGCTGGGGACCACAAGAAGATGTTGATTGGCAAATCGTAAAGCCCTTTTGGGGCTCATAGAGGTGGTCTCACAGATATGCAGGCCCCTGGCCGTATAGGACTTTAAAGGTAAGCACCAACACCTTGAAATGGATCTGGTACTCAATAGGCAGCCAGTGCAGTTCACGCAGCACCAGGTGGATGTAGGCCTGCACAGGCAGCGACATCAGTACCCGTGCTGCTGCATTCTGCATCAGCTGCAGTTTCTGGAGCAGAATCAAGGGCAGCCCCACGTAGAGAGAATTACAATAATCTAATCTGGAAGTGACCATTGCATGGGTCACTGTAGCCAGATCCCAAGGAGTGAGATATAGGGCCAACTGCCTGATCTGTCTCAGATGGAAGAAGGCAGACATGGCAGGTGGCGGCAACCTGGGCCTCCATAGTTAGTGAGGCATCCAGGAATACCTCCAGGCTCTTCATCTTCAGCACCAGCACCAATAAGGTCCCATCAAAGGTTGGAAACCCGATCCCTGATCCCAGTCCCCCACGACCCAGGTACAGGACCTCCGTCTTCGACGGATTCAAGTTCAGTCTGCTCTGTTGTAACTAACCAGCCACAGCTTGTAATGCCCTGTCCAGATTTTCTGGGGCAGAGTCTGGGTGGCCACCCATCCGTAGATAGAGCTGGGTGTCATCCGCATAGTGGTGACAACACAGCCCATACCTCCAGATAATCTGGGCGAGGGGGCGCATGTAGATATTAAACCGCATGGGGGAGAGAATCAACCCCTGCGGCACACCACATTCTAGCAGGTGTTGCTGAGATAATTCCCCCCCCCCCCGCAAGGGCCACTCTCTGTCCCCAACCTTGGAGAAAGGAGGTCAGCCACTGCAAGGCAAGCCCCCTTATCCCCACATCAGCGAGGCAGTGGGTCAACAGATCGTAGTCAACCATACTGAACACTGCCGACAGATCAAGGAGTATCAGCAGTGCTGATCTGCCTCGATCCAGGTGTCTCCAAAGGTCATCCACTTACATTCTGCACTACACTTGAGTTCACCCCTGTAATTATCTTGGGGTATTTTTGGTTTTCACATTACATTGAGGTCACCCTGGTTTTGCCCCACACTTGACCCAGGATAAACGGGGATATATATATAACCAGGGATAAATGCATGGTATTGTGTCGCAAGTTGAAATGATAAAACCAAGGATGAGATCCACGTGCAGAAAGGATTGTCTACTAGCCATGGTAACTAAACGGAACCACCACATTCAGAGGCAGTAAACCTCTGAATACAAATGCCAGGAGATTATGTCAGAGGAAGCCCTTGGCCTCTGTGCCCTGTTCACTGGACCTCCTGAGGAACTGGTTGGCTACTGTGTGAGACAGGATGCTGGACTAGATGGACCACTGATCTGATCCAGTAGGGCTCTCATGTTCTTACATACACAGTCCCATTATTCTCATTGCTAAAGTGTTCTGGTTGGACAATATTCCTGTCATACACATTGCTAAAGTGTTCTGGCTAGACAGCATTCCTGTCATACACATGTCTGCTAAGTCACACTTCCCTTCACTGCATCTGGTAAAATAACACCATACAGCAGAAATCAGTTGGAGGATGCTGGATTAGCTGGACCACTAGTCTGATCCAGTGGGGCTCTTCTTATGGCTTTGATTGTTACTGCCATAACTCTGGATGAATAGTAAATCATATTGATATAACATTTACTTATAAATAACCTTTTAAAAAGCAATCCAAATTGCAATAATCAGTTCTCCTTTCCACATTGTTTCCCCAAAAATAGTTACTGCAAGGCTATTAGATAAAAAAAATCAAATTCTGGGCCCTGGAGACATTAAGCGCCTCAAGAGAGGGGGTTCTCAACCCTGCCTTGGAATAAGTGGTAGTGAGTCCAGCTTGGCCCATTGGCTCCTGGCCTTTGAGTTCCACCATGTACCCCAAACATATTAAAATTTACATGAAACTTCTGGGAGAGGCCATTTGGAGATTTGGGCCAGGTTGCCACCAGTAATCAGATGATACTCAGCTCTATCTCATGCTTCCAGTGGATCCCAGGGAGGCTGTGAAAACTGTGAATCAGTGCCTTGAATGAGTTTTGGGATACATGAGGGCTAATAAGCCAAAACTTATTCCTGACAAAATGGAGGTGCTGGTGGGTAGAAAAATTAAGGTATCTCTTGTTCTGGATGGGGTTGCTCACCCCATAAAGAATTATGTCCACAGCTTGGGGATGCTGCTGGATCTTCTGTTAAACAGGTAGCAGTGGTGGCCAGGAGTGGCATCCACCAGGTTTGGAAAAAAAGAGATCTTGCTATTGTAGTGCATGCCCTGGTAACTTCTAGATAAGTCTACTACAATGCATTGTACATGGCACGGCTATATCACTCCCACCTACACTGGTTCCCAGTCAGCCTCTGGGCTCAGTTCAATGTGATCACATTGACCTTTAAAGCCTTATGCAGATTTGGACCAACATCTCAAGACTTACTCCCATATGAACCTTCCCAACCACTGCAGTCATCTTCAGAGGCCTTTCTTTGGGTGTCCTCTCCATCTGAGACTAGATGGGTAGCAACCCCAAAAAGGGCCTTCTCAGTCATGATACCAAAATTATGGAATCTCCTCCATAGAGAATTTGTCTGTTGCTCTCTATCATTGTCTTCCACTGGCAGTTGCACCTTATCTGTTTCATCTGGAGTTTCCTCCATGGCCCCCCTTCCCTGTTTATGTCTTTTGTTTTAACTGACGTTTTTATGTATGTATTTTTAAAAGCTTGTTTCAATTGTTTGCTACCTTGGAGCCCCTAAGTAGCTGGAAATGTGGCATTAAAATATGAGAAACATCATGAAAGACAAGTCAGGGGTCTGCAGTGGAAAGGGGGAAATGGTTTAATATGCTTTATGCTTTATTTTCCATTAGCAGAGATCTATCACAGGACCCAATCCATTCAGTGAAATCACAGACACAAAACTGTATCATCTCTCTCCTCCACTTATCACTTCAAAGCACTCTATACCAATTACGGAAATAATCCATAAACATGGGCATGAATCCACAATGTTGAAACATACACAAATGTTGGACCACAAAATATCCACTTGCAGTAGCCATTCTGTTAATCTGCATGACTTGTTCCACAATGGTTGTGTGTTATCTCTTAAATATGCTCCATGGGCAAAAGGTTGAAACAACTTCCATGTTGGATGGTGCATTTTATTTACTGTGCTAGCAATCTATGAACTAATTAAAGAAGATTACTTCAGTTAAAGCAATCATTTCCCATCATTGTTTATGGGACCAATATCAGATACAATTCAGGTCTCTGATTGAACTGATTTCAGAAATGGACAGTGACACACACAAATAGTTCAAAAGAACGGATGAATCACACAAGAAAGCCCTGCTGGAGAAGACTAGTGGTTCATCTAGTCCAGCATCCCGTGTTACACCGAAGCAAGCCAGTTTCCATGGAGAGCAACAAACAAACTATGAGCCAAGCCCTTCCCCTTTTGTTGCCTCCTAGCACAGGTATTCAGAGTTTGTTGCCTCTGACTATGGAGGTTACATTTAGTCTCTTTAGTTGCTCTGAGCCAATACAGTCTACACAAATTTGCATAGCCCTGCCTGGTGCAGGAGGAGGCCATGACATAACCAGTTTGGATTACTTCCCCCACTGAAGGAGAACAAGTTAACAGCTGAAGCTCTAAACAACTCTAACTTTCTGGAACAGGCACCATTTTAGGTGCCAGATAGAAGGTACATTTTTTAAAACAGCATTGCTTCAGTGCCCATTAGCATTTCCTCCCCAAGTCTGCTGGACTGAAATATTTGGATCTATATAACCTGCTGTTTTCAAGGGACAAAGCTAGCAAGGTGAAAAATGTATTAATTTTTTAAATTCATAGAGCATTCATGACTCAGCTTGTTCTTCAAATTTCTGCTTATAAACAAGCCGCAAAGTTGGATTCAACCATTTTTTCCAGTTTTTTTTATTAAAAGCCAATACAAAGAAAGGTATGGAACCACTATCAACAAAAGCATGTTCTTTATTGATTAGCACACATGAAGAATTTGGGATTGGTTAAAACATGCAGACACTGGACTTACAACATTATGTCTTTGATTTCAAAGAAAACTTTTCAAAGATGCCTTTAAAAGGTTTGTATCTCCAAAAAGTATGGATACGTGTACCAACATTAATGGGAAAACTGCTGAAATAAATTACTGACTCAAACAAAAGCTATCCACATTGCAAAATTGTTGATTAAAATGCACAGAAAAGACTATTGACACTGTTCATAAAGGGACATGAACACATCTTCCTTTGAAAATAAAGCTGTACTTTCAAGGCAATTTTATTGTATTTTGAACCAACATGGAACACAAGCTATACAGCATGTACAGACTCTTTCAACAGGTACCCTTCCCAGTACTTCCTCAAGATGTAAAACTAGCCAACTTTACACAATCTTAATGGAAACAACATTGTTTAATTATCTCAATGTTACTCTGCAATAAAACACTGGACAATTTTTAACACATGATGATCTGACAATAAGGTACAATTCGTATACAGAGCTAGATAGTTCTAATTGTGTACCCTCGTACACAATCTGGCTCCCAAACTAGGCAAGCCACCACAGCATTTCTGCTGATGCAAGGATTTCTGTCCAAACAGTGTGATTTCCCCTCCTCATTTCCCCCATTCTGCTGCAGCCTAAATGCTGCTCTCTGGTTGGAACAGAAGACAAAGGTGCACTCCGTGGGACAGAAATGCTTCAGTGGATCCAAGCCAACAGATTTCTGCATACAATGGTTACTTGGGAACAGTGTTATATGTGCAGTCTTAATTCTTACATATTTTTATTTGACAGTAGCCAGCTATTATTTGTGGTAGACACTCACTTCCTCCTGCCACTTCTTTCCTTCCTCAAAGCAGAGTAAGAAGTGACTAAAGATATTCCTCCCCTCCCACAATCTTCTTGCATATACCAAAAGACTCCAGGACCACTCTCCCTTTGTACTGAGCTTTTGCAGCAGGTAGATGCAGCGCACAGTGAACGATCCTTTCCTCTTCAAGTCCCCCCCCCCCATTCATGGAGATCTCAGGGAGGTAACCTTTGCACTAGACTTCAAGGCAAGATGCAGATTTAGGGAGAGGGGCATCACTGCTGGTGTGCCGACAACTGAATGTGAGTACTCCTACATGGAACCTTAAAGCAACTCTGAACTGCTATACATAATCCCCCTGGGTGTGGCCCTCCCTTATTATTCAGATTAGAGGACAATCACAAGACAAGCCATGATCTTGGACCAATGAATACAGTCTTAATGTGAGTCAACCAGAGTTTCATTAAATCACAGCTTTGGAAAATGCTTAATGTGACCTGATCACCACTGGAAACTGCACATCCAGAATGACAAAACAGCAGCTAGCCACACAAATATCTCACTCAAGAGGGGTTTTTTTTGCAGGGAAGGGTGCTTTGCAATGGGATTTTTAAGTGCATTAAATCCTCCATATATTCAGGAGGAGGGAAGCCATCCATGTTTTTAAAAATGAATATGTAAACTGGGTCTTTTCACTGAAATGACTGGGTAAGTGTACAATAGAACTTGTACTCCATTAACAGTGGATTGATAGGGTAGTATAAAGTAGCCCTCAATTACTTGTGATTTATATGACCACAAATCTATCTTGAGACATTAACTGTTGACCCTGAGATTCTTATTTTTAAGATCTGTTATGCTACCATGGTTCTTTGTCTTGTTTCTTTTACAAAAGTTAGGGTTCATCCTTTGCAACATGAATTTCTCATATAAAATGTTCTTGCTCTAATCCTGCATCTATTCAGCAATCCATTTCTCAATTGAAATAATAATCCATGAGATTAAAGGTGAATGTTTGAATGAGCTAAATATTTTATCAGCACAGCATTACAGAATGTGTTAAGATCATGCTAAATAAGTGGAAAGAAGTCAACCTATGAATAGACTATTTCCAAACTACATAATGGGATATAAATAAGGTTTGGGGTGTTTTTTAATGGCTGTTAGCTAATGCAGCATGAAGTTCTTCTGTAGTTCAAGTCTTACCAAGTCTGAAGAAAAAAGCCCTCTTGCTTCAAAATTGCATTTACATCCTTAAAAAATGTCTAAAAACAAAAAGTGTTATCTCCCCTACCTCCCACCCAAAATAAATACTGAAATTCATACCAGTTTATGCAAACCAGGTTTGGGAAGAATACAATCTAAATTAATATGCATCAAGAAAGCTCCCTGAAATTCAAGTCAGACGAGTTGTCACTGGAAGACAGAACAATATTAAAAGCCAACAGATCTCCTCAACTGAAAAACTGTTGGGTTTCTTCTTGCTCCCCCTCATCCCCCCACCTTACTGGAAGCACTGGCATAGAACGTTATGGCACATTATCCATTTCCAGAAGCTATATTGCACTCAACATTTACTTTAGTTGTTGAAGAATCACAGTGTTCAGGATATCAGCTTCCTCTAGCGTTAGGCTTTCATCTGTAAGTTCTTTATGGGGAAATGTAGTCAGAAGAACAAAGTCAGTGGTTGCAAATGAAGGACGAGACTGGATAATAAAATTTCGAATATCTAAAATCCTGTTGGCAAGTATAGAAGAATTTACATTTTAGTCTCTGAATCCATTTAAATATTTGCTGCATTTGCCTGGTACCCTTTGAAAAAGCATAAATGCATTTTTACTGTAAACACCAATGATGCCCTTTACATGACAAGACTAGATAATAAAATGGAATTAAGATCTACTGGCACAGTCAAAAGTTAAACAGTTACACATTAGCTTACCTGTGCGTTTGATTAAATCTTTGTATTAAACGGCTTCCGTCTGCAAGTCTAATTTGAATTTTGGTTGTTGGCATGGAGTCATCAACCAAAGCAACAGCATCAAGAAAGGATTTTTCTTCTTCTTCGGGTGAAGAAGGTGTACTGACAATCTCAGGAGTAAGGCTACAGCAATTGAAGCAAAAAGTTATTTCACTAAAGGACAATGTAAAACGTATACAAATATGTTCTACTGAAATAAAAAGGAATAACCTGTAACAAAATATACTCAGAAGCAATGCTCCCTCTAAGCTATGGAGTCTTGTGAGCAAAAATTCTACTTTGTGAGTTACTGACATTAAAGTTGTGAGCGAGCGATTTTTGGCTACCACATAAGTTTGCTTTGGAGCCATCCTTCCTGAGCTAAGACAAAAATGTGTGAGCTGGAGGCTAAAAAACTGTGAGCTACCTCCCACTAACTCAGCTTAGCGGGAACACTGCTCAGAAGTTTGATGAAAGATATCTTCTAAACATGGCCTTACTTTACTATCAATGTGGATCCAGAGTTAAATTTGCCTGCCCTCCCATATGTATAAAATGCTGATGATGGGAGATGAGAATTCTAAGGAAAAACATGGGAGGGGCCTGCAGTGGGAAGAGGGAACTGGTGGAAATCGCAAATTTACCATCGCAAACCAACCCATCATTTGTATTTCAACAGAACATAAATATCCACATTTTATGCCTTGAACCAGGTTAAAGTCATACACTCCTTTTGGGAAGAGGTTCTGGGGAAAATACATGAAATCACAGCACTACATTTACTGGTTTGTCCCAAAATGGCACTTCTTGACTTAGTGGACGCAATCCCTACTACTAGTCCTCAGAAAGATCTCATTTCTAAACTTCTGGCAGCAGCAACATTAACCATAGCTGCTGGATGGAAAGTCAGTTCGCCTCCTTTGATACAAACATGGTTTGACAAAATTTGGGATCTGTGTTACTGTTAATGCAACATTGTCTTTATTTTTGCTTTCCTTTACATCTGATCTTTCTTTGCCCTCTATCTTGTTAGAGGAATAAAAATTATTATTATTATTTTTTTGGGGGGGAAGTCATTGGTTATATTCCCATGCCAACAAGCAAACTATCCATCTCTAGTGCCCTGGAGGATATTTCACACAGGCCCTAGGGACAGCAGGCATTAGATGCCTTTGGCAGAATGATGGGAAAGATACAGGAATTTTGTGGAATAGTCAACTCAATGAAAAGAAGAAACAAGAGACAATATGGTCAATAGGGGACCACAGTAGGCAGTGGACTGAAAGGACTGTGGGCCAGGCAGATCTCTGAAGAATACAGTGGCAAATGAGGCAACATTTTGAGAAAAGAAGTTACATAGCGGAGAAACTTCCCACAAAGTCTAGGACAGAAGAGTTATATGCTGTTGGAGGGAAAGGAAATGATAGGAATTGCTAAGGACTAAGCCAAGAAGCTGAGCATTGCTCAAGCTAGTGTGATGTCATAGAGTAGTCAATAATCTAACTTCAAAGGCAGGAAGAAGGTGTCAATCTAGAACTTTAACAGTATAGCTTTGGCAAAGGAAGTGAAATTGTCAGTTTGATTGGGAAAAAAACTTCACATGGGATCCTGTGACAGTAAAAACTACCTACTGCTGCTAAATAATACAGAAGGAAGTATTTTTGCTTCGACTGTTAATGGTAGGATGCACAAGAGTACTGATGTGGCTCTTTTGTATAAATAATAAGGCAAATTTGTAACAGGCAAAGACATTTATACGTTTAAATTCTCAGCCGTAACTGAATTTTTGATATGTTTATTTTAAGGGCAAATGTAGTTTAAAAGAACTTCTGCCAAAGAAGCATACAATTCCATCTGGCTTTGTTCTAGCATCTATTCTAATAGAATAAATTTGATTCCATCACATAAAACAGATCTATTTGTAAGTTATATTAAAGGTGGACAAGCTCCCTATATTGTAAAAAGTCTCCATATAAACCATTACTTAATATATCTAAAACCAAGAAAAAAGTCCACCTTAAGAAAGTCTCTGGCTAAACAGATGAAATGCTATTTACACAGCCTGGATCAGTTAATCTAAACTTCAACAATCACAGAGAGAATCTCCTTTCAGTCTTATTTTATGGACTATAGCCTCCCCTAGGAGCCTTTGGTAATAAAAGAAGCCCAGAACTGTGTAAATTAACTGATATAACAGACATATTTTAGTAGATACTGCAGACCACATTTTTAATACTACTAATAAAGCATAGTCAGCAAAGTTTTAAAGCAACCTAAAGAAAGTGTGCTTCATCATCAACAGAATTAGAACTCCAGCTTTTGTGTTAACTAAAAATTACTAACCCCAAATCTTATTTCACAAGCTGGCGAGGTCTGCATATGCAAAGGGGATAGGGTTGCCAAATCGGGATCGTCCGAGAGCGGGGGGCTCCCGGACGATCCCGGATGTGTGCACGCGCAGCGCGCGCGCAGCGTGCACATCACCCGGAAGTGATGTCACACGCTGGGGGCGGGGCCACGCGATTTGAGGGGAAAACTCTTTGTTTTCCCCTCAAATCGCGTGGGCCTGCCCCCAGCGTGCGACGTCACTTCCAGGTGACGCGCACGCGGGGGTGGGGTTTTCCCCGGGCCCCGATTCCGGCGCGCCGGGAATCGGGGCTCCGAAACGGGGGATTCCCCGCCCCCCGGCTGCATTTGGCAGCCCTAAAAGGGGAAGTGCTTGTCCAGATACTTTATTGGACAGAATGGTCTATGGTGTTGTCTACTGCAATCATCAATTGTAAACTGAAAGGTATGACATACTTTTTAAAAAGACAATTAAAGATTAAAACGAATAACCTTCCAAGCTTCTGGCCTTCTCCACTGAAAGCTTTGAATCTCAGTCTAGGCCTAATATATTCTTGCTCCTGGTGATCTTCCATATCTAAATTTACTTGGCCTCCATGCACCAATCGTTGAAGTTCTACAGGAATCTCTCTGGATGACAGAAGCAAAACCAGTAACAATCAATGTTACACAGGACCACAGAATACAAATTGAAGAGTGTGGGCAAAGAGAATTGCTGTAACCCTAATTCTACTGCAAAGTATAAACACATATATCTTATTCAGAAGAGTAAGCCCTGGCTTAAATTGTCAACATTTTAAAATACTTAAAACTATTTCCCATGTTGTTTTAACAATGAGACGAGGTGTTCAACTGTGGCTGGATCACATCCTTTATATATTATATTAGTAATTCGACGTAACATCAGATGTAACAATTTTTTCTAAATCTTCATATACACCCCACAATATGAAAGAAGTAGCTAGTTTTTTTAAAAATTATCAGTATGATGGAAATATAATGAGGGAAGTCAGTGAGAGGGGTAGGAGAAAGAGGAAGAACTATACATGCTTTGCTCACAAGCCACATGTTGTCACTGAAATTAACTGCAGTTGTTGTTAAGATGTGAAACTTGGCATAGGATTGTTACTGTTGGGAATATAATACTAACAGCCTTGATCTGCTGTACATGTAAGTATGGCATTTTGGTCTGATATTTCTTCAGTTCTACATGTATTAACAAAAATTATGAAAATTCATTTTTGATGTTATGAGTCACAAAACTGGCACCATAAACTTACCCTCTTTTAACAGATTCAAGAAACTCGGCATTTACTGGATCTGCATAAGATCTCAGCTCTCCGTCATCTAAGCTGAAACCATTCCGCCACAGTTTTAGCAATATTTGAACCTATCAATAAATCAGATGTATTTTGGAATTGTATATATAATATATCAGACACAACTTTTGTATGTTCATGATATATAATTTATTTATTTTATAATTTGAATTTAAAAACTGCCCTCCCCTGAGTACACAGGACTCAGGGCAGTGGACAACAAAGAGTAAGAACATTTATAAATAATAAGATAATTTAAATGATACATAAATAATAAAATAGATAAACCATTCTCAGATGGTGCAACATTCCAATTGTGTGCCTGCCTCGAGGAATGGGGTAGAGAAGCAGGGAAAATTAAAGGAAAGAGGGAATGCCAGTGAGATTGTACCCATCACCCGGCAGTACATCTCTGCCTTGCAAGCTCTGTGGAATTGCATTAAGTCCTGCAGGGCGCAGTTGTTATTCAGCAGAGAGGTCCACCAGGTGGCGGCCAGGGCAGAAAAGGCTCTGACTCTAGTTGAGGACAGCTGGATGTCTTACAGATGGATGGCTATCAGAAGCATGTCTCAATAACTACATTCTGATTCTGTAAAACTAGCTCTAAAACTTATATTCCTTATTCCTTTTCTCCAAATTGTTCCCTTACCATCTCCATTAAGATATTTTCCTTCACATTAAAAGGTATAAAGAAATTTACATTTCTTCCTGTTAAGAGTTCAGATACCTGCCACTGGGGCTACTATCAATGGTTATATAAAATGATTTTGTAAAATATACACTATCCAGTACTAAGTGCTACCCAAGAGAAGCCCATCTTGCAGCCAGTTTCTGTAACTACCCTTCAGGCAGAGATGGTTTATGAAAGAGAGGTTCTTTGGTGGCAGCATCTATGATGTATAGTCACACCTTCATTGGCATTGAAAGCACAAGACATCATGGAAATACGGGAAAATACTAAGATGTGCTATTCAAGGCCTCTTCTTCTGATTGCATAATATGAAAATTTGCAACAGCCTCCATTATTTTGCAATTAGAATTAAACAGAAGAAAGTGAACAATTGAGTCATCAGAATGCCAGCTCTTACCCTCTAGAAGTGGAGTTATAAAACAAGATCGAATATCCCTATAAAGGGGGCAATGAAGTATGGTGTGTGCTGTGGATTCTATATCTTTTAGATAACAAGGACAAAGTCTGTCTACATATGGTAACTAGCGGTACCTCCCTAAAAGCACCTTTGATGGCAGAACATTAAAGCGTGCAAGCATGTATGCTCTGCGATGGTATGGGGCTGTTAAACTTAACAGATATTTCGCAGTAGAGCCCATGTCAAAAGTCCCCAGCCTACTTGGGGAGCATCTGCTGGCCGCGCATTCCCTAAATTCTTGCGTTTCGATGTTGAGAAATCTTTGTTTAATAATAGCATAAGCTTTATTTATCTGAAAAGGGGGCTAAATAATCCAGGGATATTCCCATTGTAGAGAGTTTCTCCTCTACATATTTAAGCCATAGAGAGAGATGGGACTCAGTTAACATGTGAGTAATAATACTTTTAGCTTTAGCATGGAAATGAAGTTTAAGCCAAAACTAAGTTGTTATCAGCCATGCTCTGGTTGATAGAAGCCTTTGACTGGTTTCTAAACACAAAGCTGCATAAGGAACACACGAGGGAAGTCCAAGAATTTTCCGCAAAACTCTGGACTGAATTCTTTCCAAGTCCCCTTTTAGGGTTTCAATCCAGATTGATAACTGAGCAGCTAATTTGGCATTAAGGGCCGCCGGCACATACTGGTTTCCCCTGGTATAATGGAAATGTGTAATCGCCGCAGCAATGTTGTTCGCTCCCTCAGTTGCTCTCTCTTTATGATAGACCCATCTGGTGTTATAGTAAAAGTGGATACCGAAATACCTAAAGCTTTTGACTTGTTCAATGAAATGGCCTCCAATATTCCATCTGGACGGTTTCGAATTCTTACTGAAGATCATAATTTTGGATTTTTCAAAATTCAGAACTAGCCTATTCTTTTCACAAAAGTCTACAAAGCTCTTCAAAAGGCATTTCAGCCCTTTACAAGTTAGGGACAATAGCACTGCATCATCTTTTCATACTATGTTTGTATTGTATGCTGGTCTTAAAACCGGAATAATAAAACTAACTAAACGATAAATGTTATAAATGAATAAATAATATAGTGGTGCATGGCATTATCAGCATAAAGGAGTAAAGGGGTGGGGATTGAGCCAAGTTTAGGACTGTGCCCACTGATCGGATCTAAGGTAGGTGCCAAATAATTTATAAATAAGTTGAATAAAAAAGGCGCTAAAAGGCAGACCTGTTTGACTCCTATATTAATTGGAATTTTGTCAGGTCACCAACGTTGTTAAGCCTAACTTGGCAGGTCGTATTATGATGAAGCTTCATTATTAAATGTAAAAGCCTCGGTTCCATCCCCATCAACTTAAGTTTCTCCCATAGACGTTCTTTTATGATTGAATCAAAAGCACCTTTTAGATCTAGAAAGGCTGCGTATAATTTGGTGCCTTTTTGCCTCTTATTCTTATTAACAAGGTGCATTTAGGGTGGATTCCCCTTTACAAAAACCTATTTGTTCTTGACCCAGAATTCCTTGTTCTGACATCCAAGATCCAAGTTTGTTAACCAGTCGTCTAGCATAAAGTTTCCCAATAATAGAGAGGAGGCTTATTGGATGATAATTGGATGGTAACTGATAATTACCCTTTTTAAAAATGGGAACCAGTATTGCATTTGCCCAAGACTCTGGCATTATTCCCGTTCTATCGACTATGGTAAAGAAATCTGCCAAGAAGGTAGCCCACCAGCCTGGATTTATTTTAACTATTTTGGGTGGAATTCTGTCTGGGCCAGGGGCTTTTCTTGGCTTTAGCTGTTCAATAAGTGGAATAACCTCCTCTGGTCTCACTGGGGGCCATTGGGGGATATCATCTAATTCTGATGCCATGTAGTTAATGGAATTAGTGGAAGTTATGCTATTATCATAGAACAGCTTCAAAAAATAGTCATACCAGTGAACTGGGGTGATGGCGTTTATTTGGGCACTCTTTGTTTTATGTTTATCTGACACCAATGCACAGAATTTCCTGGAGTCATTTGACAATGTTGCCTGAAGGAGGTTAACCCATTGTTTCTCAGTGTGCTCTTTATATTTTATCTTAACTATTTGACGTAACTGGTTTTTTAAACTGAAATACTCATCTGGAAGGTGAGTCCAGTTATATTCCCTAAAAAGGAAGTAAATTAATTGGATTTCGTATTTAATATTATAGCATTTGCTATCAAACCATCCAACTGTATTTTTTTGGTTACAGTAGTTTCAGGGCACCAATTGACTTCCAAGAGATTCCAGTAAATAACTAATAGTTTTATCATAAACCTGGAAAACTTGGGTAACATCTCCATTTTGACTCAGAGCTACACTAAGTTCAACTAAGATGTTAGGATCCAAAACGTTGGTCACCTTTTCTGCAACAGTAGGAGACCAAACAATTCTAGGCAGTCTATTCATCCCCAGAGATAGAGTGGAGGTAGTGCTCATTGGGCATTTCAGGGGATGCTGCAGTTGAATAGTCAAGGTTAAAGGCAAATGATTGCTTTCAAGGCGATCTACAACCCCAAAGCAGCTTATGTGGGCCTCCATCAAAGGAGAGATTAGAATATAGTCCACTACACTACAGCCTATGCATGATGCAAAGATGAATTCCTCTGGGTAATCAGAAGGGAGCTGACCATTCAAGATGATGAGATCGAACCTAATGCAGAATTGAACTAAATGCACCCCTGTCTGATTTACATACATATCTTTGGACAGTCTCGTCTCAGAGAGGCACGTAGGTTTTGAATCATTAGCATCATAGCCCACTCTATTTGCAATATCTATATTGTCTTTCCCTATTCTTGCTATGGTATATAGTAAAGAATTCCGTTCTCCGGAAGGTAACTTACATCTTGCCCATGCTGATTTTCTCCATATATGTATTCGGAACGCTTTCTAGACGAATTGCCCAATCTGTATCCACCACCAGAAAATGACTAATAAAATATTTAAAATATAAATCTGTATTAGAAAGCAACAATACTGAGTTACACTTACTTAACAGTTAAATTTTACATTGTATGAATAGGATCATTGTCATTATTAACCACAGCATACGTCCTTCTACTGTACAGTTAACAAAGACAAAGTTCTGATGTATACAATTCCTAATGAGTCAATTAAATAAATACTTTGTTTCTGTTCCACAACATGAATATTTTGCTAAGTATTTTTAGTAGCTGGAACAGAAAGATCTGGCAAAAAAATCAACAACAGACTAACTACAAACATGATTAAATAATGTAATTAAGTAAGCATAATGTAATATTTTCAGTCTTGGTGACATTTGGCCATCCTCCTTCATAATGAGCACATTGGCTTGAACTCAGTCATTTAACACAACAGCTAGATTAGACCAGGATTCCTGCAATAGACACAAATGCTTAATTTGAGACATCACATTGTATTGTGGTTTTGCAAACAAATAGCAAACCAGAATGAGAAGCCTGTTTGAAATGGGTTTGCAGCCTGTGGTTTGGCACAACTTCTGAACTAACATTACTCTTCAGAGTGGGAAGTTACTAAGCTGAGTTCTAAGTGTACAGAAAACAAAAGCAGAGAAAGAGATTTAAACCTTGGTTTACTTGTACACAGACTTTGAACCTGTGGATTTGTGTTCAAAGCTATAGTTAGGACATGGCATTTATTGGTGTGATGTCTCAGCTGAGCTGACCCAAATGTGATAGGTAGTGAGCTGCTAATTGGCCACAGGTCCCTGATGCACATTTTCTGTGTGCTTAGCAACATATTATTGACCTTCACAACTCCATTTTTTACTGCAGGAAGTAAGGCTATCGTATACACTATGAAAGAGGTTTCATTTTGTCCCTCCTGCAAGGAGATGGCTGCTACAAGCAGTTTCCAAGGCCATAATTTACCTATTTTGATTCTCATATATTGGAATGATGTCTTGACCCCTCAACATCTATGCTAGGTCCAGATTTGGGAGAGATTGGGATATAAATATTTTAAGTCTTTTAAATAAATAAGCACCCACACTCTCACACTAAGTGTAATCCTAAACAGATACACCCTTCTAAGCCAATCGATTTCAGTGGGCTCAGAAAGGCATAACTTTGCTTAGAAGTGCACTGCAATTTTAGTTTTTAAAAAAGTGGAAATAACCAGGCATACCTGCTGCTATTTACCACTTGAAAGGAAGAATGCTCCTTCCCCCTAATCTCCACCACTAATAAAGATCAGGATGTTAGCATCAAAATATAATCATTTAAAAGGAAGCATGCTTTCATCTGCAAATTCAGTTCATGTTTTATGATGAAACCATTTAAGCACAATTATTTAAAAATAAGAAAATCAAGTAGCCTACTTTTATAAATGACATTAACATTTGCTAAGTAAAACACTGGATTAAAATGTCTTCTCCTCCCCAATTAAAATCAGCACACATACGCACTTTAGCTTTATGACAATCCCCTGAAGCTCTTGATACTTCATCCAAAGGGACTGCCCCATGTTCTCTTGCTTCCTTGAAAATTTCATCGACAATTTTGTTGGGAGTTATATTGGACGATCCAACTACCTGGAGCCCCCTATATTCTGAATCACCTGAATAATATCTTTAAACACACACACAGACAGAGTATTAATCAGTGAGTTTTTCAGTAACATTCAAAGATAACTATATTCCAACCAAAATACTGCTACCAAAACAAAGGCAAGCGTTTTTTTTGAACAGTCAGCAATTCTCCAAGTAAGTTTCTGAGTTCTCTATACCTTTTTTTGTTTTGTTTTAAGAACTGTAATACTGTAATACACTGTATTATTGTACTGATGAAGGTTAAGTAATCATATTACATATTATCACTGCAGGACTGAAAATAATCTGCCAGAATTCAAAATGTAAGGCCAAATAAACCTCAAATTCAATTTACCAGTTAAATAAAAAGTTTAGCAAAGGGCTTAGCTTACTTTGATTGAGCTTTTTGGATTATTTTACTAAAGGGTAAAGCAAGTGAAAACCCAAAATCAGAATAGTTAAACAACTGGAAATTGTTTAGAAGGTACATTCATTGTTAACCCACAAACTCAAGGCTTCATAATGGAAAATATAATTGAACAAGAAAGAGGACCCACGAAACCCGCGCGGGGGGGGGGCTCCAAACTGAGCAGGCGGAGGAGGAACCAGCAGGAGCAGGAAAGCTCCCCCCATCCCACTGGTTTCTCCGTCTCCTCCACCCCCCGGCTCGATCTCCCCCCTCCCGCCTCATCCCCCCCTGCTCCGAACCGAGGCCCGAGCAGC
>NW_015164238.1:24711-57591 GCF_001447785.1 Gekko japonicus
CAACTTTTCAGATTTTTGTGCACACCTGGGGACTGCCCCAAGTGTGCACGAAAATCTCCCTCCCCCCCAGGTGCCCCCGATGTGCAGAAATAAGTATCCGCACGCAAGGGGGCGTCTTCGGTATTAGTATATAGATTTACAGTTAACATTCAACTAAATGTAGTTTCAAATATAGTAGTTGCAGATGTGCCAGCATAAGCTTGTCAAATGCAACAGTTATGGCAGTTATGTGAAATGTCATCATCTTGCAGCTTTCTGTGTGCTTGATAAAGCCCTTGTTTTTGGGGTTTTAAAATGCAGGGACAGAGATACGTGTCACTGAGCAGGTGACAGAATGCATGTGACAAAAAAACAGACTTTGAGAAACTGATCCAAATGGCAAAAATCTGAACACATACACACACAAAAGATGCTGAGAAAAATTACACTACGTTATTATGTATAGAACCAAGGCACAATACAATCAAATATCTAAAATTTGTGTCTTAAATTGGAAGCTTATCTAGACAACCCATCAAAAGCAGCATAATATATGCTCCCATTTGCATAGAAATTACTTTGACAACAACAACAAAATAAAGGAAAGTCACAAGGGAAAAAAAGAATGCAAAAACATAAGTTAGTTATGAATAATTTATATCAATTAAAGTTTGTTTGTTTACAATACCTTTGGTTATCCTTGTCATCACTCATACTTCTTTCTGGTTTTCTCAAACTTCTGAAGGAGTCAATTTTAAGACTGCCAAGAAATATTTATGTAACATTCCATTTATTTTATTTTATTATACCACCAGTCTTGTGTTAAATTATGTTGCCAGGAACTTTGTGATATCCCAACCCTTATGTAATTTATATAATTTATAACAGTCACACACAAGCCTGACAAACCCAAAATAATAACTATAATAAGTCTACCACAAATCAACATCTTAATCACCACTGGTGTATCCCAGTTTGTTCAAGATTTGTACAAGCTTATGTGGATGCTTCATTGTGGCCTTTTTGGTTTTTTAATGAAATACCACTATTCAGTAATCTACAAACATGCACCTCTACATTAAGAAACCTTATGCCCCATTTACAAGAATTGTTCCACCATGGTTACTACCTAGAATATAATAAATATGTCTTTTTTTACCTTTGAACTGGTAATCTTGGATGACTGGTCTCTCTATCTGTTGGTTTATCAGAATGTGACGGTTGCCTTTTAATTTCATCTTCATATAATCCAGCCAATGCAAGCTATATGAAATGTTAGATGTGTTAGGCAATGTTTACAAATATAAGAAATAAACAACTCAAGCTCAATAGTAATGTCACAGTTCTACCACACTGCTCAAACACAACCTTATGTGTATGAGAACTATTTTGGTATTCAAATTATGTTGAAAGAACAGCCATTTGCTAAGCAAACTGTTTAACAGCCATAAAAGACTAACACATCAGCTAAATAACTCTTCCACGTAACGTCCAGCACTTACAAGACTAGAATCCATTTTATCATCAGTATTAAATACAACAACAAGGGTGAATGTAAGATAACTGAACAATTAGAAACATTAACTTCTAAAGAAAAGACTTAATAGAAATGTTCCAAGGTATGTCGGATAGACTAGAAGCAGAGCCGGCCCCAGCTTATTTTGCACCCTAGGTGGGGATCCTTCTGGGGGGCCCCTCCCCACGCGCCCACCAATTTTCAAAAATAAGTGTATTTTAGGAAGAATTAAAAATGCAAATAATCAAGAAACTCCCAGAGTACGGGGTCGGGTGTAGTTTGGCGCTCCTAAGGGCCGGCCCGCTCTAGGCGATCGCCTAGTTCGCCTAGTGAGTGAGCCGGCCCTGACTAGAAGAATGATCTTTAGGAATTTTAGGGTCAAAAGATGTCAACCTCACTGTTTGCAAGGCCCAAATGAGATACTACAGGGGAGATCTATGTGTTCATTTCTAAAGTGGAAGGGTAGGAAGAGGCTATTTTTTAAAACTGAACCACACTTACGTTCCTGCTCTCTCATGCTCTCTCTGGTAGTCCCTGGCCCTAGGGATGTCTGACTTGTTTTGCCTGGTGGAATAAGCTACTTTACAAGATCAGGGTCCTGCGGGACCTATTACAGTTCTGCAGGGCCTGCAAGATGGAGCTTTTCCACCAGGCCTTTAGTTGAGGCAGCAGGCATCCACTTTGATCTGGCCTCCCCACCAGTGACCACAGATCCTAGAAGTCAGATTGGGATTATTATCTGTCAAGGCGCGTTGTTGTTTTAATGCTGGTGATTTTAATGGATTATTATGTTTTAATTGTAAATCTGCACTAATTGAAGACCTACATGTTAGCAGTGAAACTGAAATTTATTGTTATGGTCTTTGACCAGAACACATTAATACAAGTAATACACATTTATACCCAAAGCTTAGAACATTTCAGTTTCCTATACATAAATATTTGTAAAATACATAAATAAACCACTTATATAACCCAAAATATTAAGTAATATAACTTAAATCACTTATAAAACCATCTCTAAAATATTAACTAGCATGACTCATCCATATTTTCCTCAGCTTAATTGCCAGCCAACCATACTTAGCAATTTTAAAGGTGACATCTGTTTCTATCAGTGAGCATTTTCTTGAGGTGACTTTTTTGATCTTCCCTGGGAAACTAGAAATTACTAGTACTGCAGACCTATATGTTGGTACCCACCCTGAGCCTACAATGTGGGGAGGGTGGGATATAAGTCTAATAAAATAAATAAATAACATGCTTTCAGCACCTTTGTTCCAGCTTAATGCACTTCTAGTAGTGCACTACGTTAAGAAAAAAGCTTTAAAGGCTAAGATGGTTCCATTCCCGTTGGCTGTGCACTCACTTTTTGTC
Organism: Gekko japonicus; assembly: GCF_001447785.1. Lineage (NCBI taxonomy): Eukaryota > Metazoa > Chordata > Lepidosauria > Squamata > Gekkonidae > Gekko > Gekko japonicus. The sequence goes on from NW_015164238.1 coordinate 27,584, forward strand.
ATCAACCCACCTTCCCGTGCTTTAGGTATAAGAGGGTCTAAATACATCTGGGTTTCCCACATCTAGTTTGGTCCTTAAACATACACTTAAAAACATATTGCTGTGTTTTTTGTGCATGTGCTATATCATATTCTAAGTTGTCCACAACAGTATGAGAGGTCTAGATCAGAAATTTGGCTATGATATGGCAGAACTAAAGCTATGTCTGTGCAACTTCTATTGTAGCTACATGACAGGGCATTTAGCCCAATTCCCCCCCTTTCTTGTAAGCTTTGTGCCATGGCAGTTGCTTTTCTTTTGTGCCACATCTGGTAGAGGGGCAGACCTCCATAATGCAAGAAAGGTGAGCAGCATGAGCTACTGCACTCGATGATGAGATAAAAAGTGTTGCTATGTGTTTTGTTTCTTCCGTCAAAAATCAAAAGGTATGAACAGCAGTGTTTCCTAAGTGCTTAACACTCCAAAAAGGACATTGGAGAGGTGGAAAAAGTACAGAGGAGGGCAACTAAGATGTTTAGGGAGTTGAAGCATTTCCTATGAGGAAGGGTTGAAGAATTGGCAATTTTCAGTTTAGAAAAGAGACAACTACAGTGTGACATGATAGAAGTTTCTAAAATTATGTACAGGGTAGAGAGAGTTGACAAAGAGAAAATTTTTGCCCTCTCCCAAGATTCTAGAAGTCAAGGGTATGGAATGAAGCTGATGGGCAGTAGGTTCAGGACGGACAAAAGGAAATACTACTTTACACAGAGAATGATAAAAATGTGAAGTTCGCTGCCAGAGGATGTAGTGATGGCCACAGGAATAAAAGGGATTAGATAGATTCATGGAGGATAAATCTATCAACCACTACTAGCCATAGTGACTGAGGGAAACCTCCACATTCAGAGGCACTAATCCTCTGAATCCCAGAGCCAAGAGGCAGCATCAGGAGAAGGCCTTGGCCTCTATACCCTGCTGTTGTGGTTGACCCCCCAGAGGAACTGGTTGGCCACTGTGTGAGACAGGATGTTGGACTAGATGTGACCACTGGTCTGAACCAGCACGGCTCTTCTTATGCTGATCTATAATTATAGAACAACAGGAATCAAAGACAACCAAAATTACAATGAAGTCAGTCATTTCCATCAATAACTATAGATACTGATAACTGATAAAATGTTGACTTTACAATATAACAAACTGTGAGATATACAAATGTAGGATTGCAGCAGGCCTATCAAATTTTATGATTGCTTTCACTATGGAAAGAAACCTTTCATCGAATTTGGTAACAAGTTTGTTAAGTAACTTTAACAAGCAAATAGAAATGGAGAAACCAAAGCAATATAGCAAACGTTGGTCAGAAAGGTTTCCAGGTTTCTGTAGCCGTGATTTTATTTTGTTATGAATTTCGGTGAGAATGTGGTTCCCAACACTTTATATCCTGGAACAACCAACCCGGCTGGCAAAGGCGAATATACATTACTCAAGAAAGAAAGTGCTCTTGATAGCATACCAGTTAGAATAAAACCACAACAGCAGGGGAAAGTCCTTTTAAAAACAAGCAGCCCCTTCCCTAGAATGAGCTCCCTTTTCTCCTCTCACTAGCCGCAGGTTGGGTCTCCACCTTCCCCACTGAAACAACCCCACACGCACGGGCATTACTCTCTTCCCCACGGTGATCGGGCAGGTGAGGCAGAGCGACAATCAGGAAGGGGAGGCGACACCACCAAGGCGCCTTCCTTCACACACCCTTCTCCCGCCTCCAACCACGTCTCCTTCGCTCCCTGCTCTCCGCACCTGTAAATCCCTGACGGTGGGGGGTCGGCCGCTCCCCCGAGGCCCTTTCTCGCGCCGTGGCTCGCTCGCCCCAACGGCTGCTTCCTCCTCTTGCTGCCCTGTGGTTGCTTCCTCGTCCGCCATCTTCAGCAGCACCAGCGAGCAGGGAAAGAAGGAAAGAGCCGCTCCCTGCACTCGAGCGTTGTGCGGCTATGGAGGAGGAGGAGGGGCGGGATCAGTGAGGAGTTCTTCCGGCAGCGACGGCTGTCATAGCAACGGAATCCCAGCTGCAGGACCACTTCGGACCGTTCGAAATCCCGGGTCGGGTCGGGGAGAAACGGCACTGGGAAAGGGCGCCGACCTAGCAGAGGGAGAGAGGGGAGCGCCCGCCCGCCCCACTGCAGCAGCTGCCTGCTGGCCAAGGCAGCTGGGCAGGTTCGCCCTTTGCCACGCCCGGCGAGACCGGCAGCGCAGCCCTGTTTGTTCTTCGCCGCCGCGAGGCTGACCCGGCGGGCCCCTCCCGTCCCTCTCGTTGAGTGGAGCGAGACTGGGCGGCCATCCCCGTCCTGTTCCTCGCCTGAAGTGGTAAAGCTGGCCAGCCCAGCTCCTCACCTGAAAAGGTTAGGCTGGGCAGCGTGAACCCGGGCCTCTTTTTCGGCTGGTGTGTCCCTGCCTGGACTGGGTGCTCCAAGCTATCGGCCCAGTCTGGGACTCTTCCTTAATGGTCAAGTGGCCCTGATCCCGACTGTTCCCTCCCAGTTCGATTGCCCTTGTGCACTATGCCCCTATTTCATATCACTTCATCTGTATTTCTTGTTCTAGTGTATCCCAACCTGGATTAGCTGCTCCACATTTATAATCAGCAACTTTCATTAGATCTCTGCCTTTGTCAGTATAACCACAATTCTGAAAAGAGATATGGACTGAAACTTTTAGGAAATCCTTCAGACTTTTTAAAAACCCTTCTGATTGTCAGTAATTAAACTGTCTTGACAGTCTCTTTAACTACCTGATATTTTGAATGTTTAGTCTGGCCCAAAGAATTGTCCTTATAATCTGGTTTCATGAAATCTGAGAGTATTTGCTGCGCGGTAAATCATAAATCAAGGACCTCGATGTCCTTGACAACCACAAGGGTATAATCACTGACCTCGAGCCAGACATCCTGCAGTGTGAAGTTAAATGGGCCTTAGAAAGCATTACTAACAACAAAGCTAGTGGAGGTGATGGTATCCCAGCTGAGCTATTCAAAGTCTTAAAAGATGATGCTGTTAAAGTGCTGCACTCAATTTGCCAGCAAATTTGGAAAACGCAACAGTGGCCACAGGATTGGAAAAGGTCAGTATACATTCCAATCCCAAAGAAGGGCAATGCCAAGGAATGTTCAAACCAAATCGCCAAACTCTCCCCGGCCTCCCAGGCCATGCCAGGAAGAGATTTCCATATATGTAAATCCATTACAGCAACTTATAGTTTACCAGCTGATGATTCCAAGGAAGAAGTATTTAAAAGCAAGGGACATTCAACTTTTGTATTCTTGGACATCATTTCAGTTGAGGACAACAATAGGAGGTTGAGACTGGCTTTCTTTCTTTCTTTCTTTCTTTCTTTCTTTCTTTCTTTCTTTCTTTCTCCCCCATGTACTCGATCCCTGCCCTGCTGTGCGGGACAGCAGTGTGACCAACAAAAGAAAAACTGTAATTGCCATCTGGATTGGTTGGATTTATTGTCCTACTGATTTTTTTTTTGTTTACACCTTTAACTATGCATTAATTGTAATTTTAAATGTTTTATAATGACTGTAAATCGCCCAGAGCCTGTTCATAGAATGGGAGATTGCAGCTGTTCGAATACCACCGCGGCCGGAGTGAGCTCCCGGCCCTAGTCCCAGCTCCCGCCAACCCAGCGGCTCGAAAGCAATTAACACCTAACAATGCGAGTAGACAAATGGGTACCTACCCTTAGATGGGTAGGGGGCACCCACCTCTGATGAGGATGTGTGGTGGTGGCTTGGACGGCGTGGATGGCAGCAGAGTATCGGCGGCGGCGGCGAGTGCTGGCAGAGGCGGAGCGATCCCTGGTGGCTGGAATGGAAAAACATCGGGCCACGGCGGAGGCTGGAGACGCACGACGGCGTGTGACGCAGGCACGGCGGTGCCTGATGGACAGAGCCAGGGCCGGAAGCGTGCATGAGCCGTGTGCCTGCGCGGTCCTGCCGGTGGTCGCTGTGGAGACATCAGAGGCCTAGAAGGACGCCGATCCGATCCAGCAGCCAAGATACCCAGAGGACGCCGATCCGATCCAGCCGCCAGTAGAGATCGAGTAGATGCCGAGCCGAGCCAGCAGCCAGAAGACCATCAAGGGCCCAACACCAAGGTTGCTGGTAGGCAGTCCCCCCCCTAATACTAGATGTGGCCCAAGTTAGGATTACAGTTCTTAGAACGCAACACATGGATTAGGGCGGTATATCAAGTCTAAAGTTAAATAAATAAAATAAAAAATATAATAATAATAATAATAATTTTGTACTCCAGTCACTAGTCTGATAGTCTAAAGTTCTTACAGGCAGTTAGGGTTCTGCAATTAACAGTGTACTCTGTGATGGATGGGCCTTCCAGAATCTTCAGCCAATCACTTTCCAATGATGGACTGTAATATTGAAAAAAAGAAAAGAAAAGATGACGTTTGGCAGCCTAGATTCACACCAAAGGGTGTGTGTGTCAGATTTTTAAAAACAACTTGTACGTTTTCAAAAGGTTTCATAGAAGAGATATGGCCCCTACAGAGGAATAATTCAGAAACCAATGTTATGGAAGAAGAGCACACTGGGAAAACTGAATATGAGATCATGCCTGTATGTAACTGTGATAGTGCCAGGGATCACAGATTTGGTGCTAGGTCAGTATTTACTAATTTTGCTACACTTTCCCCCTCCCCCCTTCCTTAAATTCTGCTGTCATTTCTACAGTTTTTTAAAAAATGCTTTCAAATAGGATATTTTGCTATTACCTGTCTTTTCTGTGGTGCTACTTTTGTTTAAACTATGGAAGGTTACATTTGATACTGATTTTTTTTTAGTTTTATCTCCTTGTGTTTGCTGCTGTTTTGTTTCAGTTTTAGAATTTTTATTTTGTATTTTTATTATATTTTGCTAATATATGTTATGCTAGTATATGGCGTGATCTGGTCCATGGGGTCGCGAAGAGTCGGACTCGACTGTGCGACTGAACAACAAGAATATGTTTTATACTAATAGTGTTAGCATTTTAAAACTGTTGAGGTGATGTTTATCTTAGCTGCCTCGAGATCCAGAATTAGATAAGAAAATATATATATTTAAATTAATCAGCAGCCCGAATAATGTGGTTTAAAAGAGTTGCCTCTGAACATCCCCCAAGCATTAAGTCCAGTGATTCTGTTGGCTCTTAACCAGAGCATGGCAATGGAAGCACTGTTTAGGTATTTGTTCATATGATTCTTCTTGTTATGCCTGAACATCACCAGTGGTTATTGGTTGTGATAAATACTAAACTAACATTGAATGGTCCCGATATTCTTTTGGTGACGTTCTGTACATATTTGTGCTCTGCATAGTACTGTAAGATACCTAACATTGTCTGTTACATCATTGTGGGTGGTAGGTCCATGACAGATTTGCTGAAATAAATTCTGTAGTTTTAGATGCTACAAAATTCTGTTACTGCTAGAGATGTTCATGGCTGCTACTCTAGAATATGTCTGTGTAGCAGCTCATGAATTTCCTATTGTTTGGAAGCTAGAATACTATAATTCTCCCCCCAATAAATTCTTTGTGTGCTGCAAATAAAATGTAACAAGAAAAATGTAAAAGGTATTCCGTTTAAGAATAAATTCTGTACAGGGATGATGTTTGCCACTAGATGATGCTCATGTAACAAAAGTCAACTGCTGAAGCTTAAAGTCCAATTTTACTCTTATCCTCCCTATATCAGTTTTTATTTTTGAAAGTTAGTTAACATATATGCCATTTCAAATTTGTGATACATTTGGGGATTTTTGATACTGATAGAGTTGTTTTGCATAGGTCAAGGTCTTTTTTTGGGGGGGTGGCACTTTTTTCCAGCGAAGGCATTTATTAATTGTTAACACTTATTTGACGTATTAGACAAAAGTTTTGAAAGTAATTTGATTTCATCAACTTGTTTCTCTGTGCTGAATTCCTAAGAATTTTTTCCCTAGGAATTAGCCCCATGAATAAAATGGGAATTGTTTATGAGTAGACCTCTTTAAAATTGCTCTCTAATAGTAATAACAGGAAAACTAACTCAATAGATACAGCTCCTAGTTTCTCAGCCTTACACCTCTCTTTGAAATATAGTATTAGGCATGGAAATAGAGTGATAACCAATGTAACTGCTAGATTCGAGTCCAGTAGCACCAGCGTCTAGCTGTTCTACGGCAGACCAACACAGTTACCCTCTGGAACCAGTGTAGTTACCTTAGATGTACCATATCTGCAGAAACTTATTCCAGTTAACAGCCAGCCAGCCACATTGTGTAATAGTTGCATTTTCCAAGCCATCTGCAAGGTCAGTCCCCATAAACATATACAGTAATATAATATAGAAGTCACCAAAACAAGACTGACAGATAAACAGTGAAGGAAGTTCAGACTGGCAGAGTTCAGAATGCAAACCAGAGTGAAAAACAGATTTGCCACAATAAAGTTGGTAGTCTTTAAGTTCCCTAGTTCAGCAGATCAGAAAGTACCATTCTATTGCTAGTTTGGCCAGATCCCTTTGTATTCAGGGATGGATTTGCTCCACTCCCCTTGCTCCATGCCCCTTTTGTAAGCTAAGAATCTTACAACTGAGAAAGGGGATGGGGGTCACTGTTTGTTAGGAAGGCTCAATAGAGACATATGAGGCCTTGTAGAGTCTCTTCTGAACTGCACGTAATGTCACTTCCTGCCAAGAACAGATTTATCTCATTGCCCTCCCATTCAATAGGGAAGAATAAACATCCTGAAACAGCTCAGGGGGCATTATTTGCACCTTTGTGGGCTGTACACAGAGCTAGTGTGGGATAGTGGTTAACAGCGGCGGACTTTAATCTGGAGAACCATGTTTGATTCCCCACTCCTACACATGAAGCCTGCTGGGTGACCTTAGGCCAGTCACAGCTCTCTCAGAACTCTCTCAGCCCCACCTACCTCACAAGGTATCTGTTGTGGTGAGTGGAGGGGAAGGGAAGGAGATTATAAGCTGTTTTGAGACTCCCTAAGGTAGAAAAAAGCGGGGTATAAACATCAACTTTTTCTTCTACGTGCAAATATACCCTCAGGTTGTATTGGGTTGAGAAAATGATGCAGAAGTCCCTCATTAATGTCCAAGTCACATCTTTTTCTTTATAAATAAGTATTCATAAATACAGTGAACTACATAAATAAATAACTGCAACACAATTTTTGTCAAACCCTTTTTTGTTGTTGTTGTTCTTCAGTCGCACAGTTGAGTCCAACTCTTCGTGACCCCATGGACCACAGCATCAGGGTCTTCTTCAGTGAGTAGTCCGTTCTCATTTGGCGGTCAGAGTATTTGAGCTTCAGCTTCAGTATCTGGCCTTCCAGGGAACAGTCAGGGTTGATTTCTTTTAGGATTGACCAATTTAATCTCCTAGCAGTCCAAGGGGCTCTCAAGAGTCTTCTGCAGCACCATAATTCAAAAGCATCTATTCTTCAGCGCTCAGCCTTCCTTTTGGTTCAGCTTTTGCAGCCATACATGACTACTGGGAATACCATTGCTTTGACCACATGGACTTTTGTTGGCAGGGTGATGTCTCTTCTTTTTTTATTATGCTGTCTAGGTTTGCCATAGCTTTCCTCCCAAGGAGCAGGCATCTTTTAATTTCATAGCTGCAGTTACCATCTGCAGTGATCTTGGATCCCAGGAACGTGAATTCTGTCACTGCTTCTATGACTTCCCCTTCTATTTGCCAAGCAGTGATGGGGCTGGATGCTATGATCTTAGTTTTTTTGATGTTGCATTTCGAGCCAACTTTTGTGCTCTCCTCTTTCACCCTTAGCAAGAGGCTCTTTATCCTCTTCACTTTCTGCCATTAGAGTGGTATCATCTGCATATCTGAGGTTGCTGATGTTTTTCCCGGCAATCTTAATTCCGGTTTGTGATTCATCCAGGCTGGCATTTCGCATTATGTACTTTGCATATAAATTAAATAAGCAGGGTGACAATATACATCCTTGTCATACTCCCTTTCCTATGCTAAACCAATCAGTTGTTCCATATCCGGTTCTAACTGTCACTTCTCAACCATTATACAAGTTTCTCAGGAGACATGTGAGGTGGTCTGGTACTCCCATCTCTTTAAGGACTTGCCACAGTTTGTTGTGATCCACACAATCAAAGGCTTTAGCGTAGTCAATGAAGCAGAAGTAGATGTTTTTCTGGTACTCCCTTGCTTTCTCCATAATCCAGCAAATGTTGGCAATTTGATCTCTAGTTCCTCTACCTCTTAGAAACCCGGCTTGTACTTCTGGCAGTTCTCTATCCATGTACTGCTGAAGCCTAGCTTGTAGGAGCTTGCTAATGTGTGATATGAGTGCAATTGTGCAATAGTTCGAACATTCCTTGGCATTGTCCTTCTTTGGGATTGGAATGTGCACACAGACACACACAAAACCTTTATAGGCATGAAAGCACAAAACATCATGAAAATACAGGAAAATACTAAGATGCATCAGTCACTTACACTTGGCTATTCAAGCCTTGTCTTCTGATTGCATAATATAAAATTTTTGCAACAGCCTCAATTATTTCGCAATTAGAATTAAACAGAAGAAAGTGAACAATTGAGTCATCAGAGTGCCTCTAGAAATGAAGCAATAAAACGAGATCTGATATCCCTATAGAAGGGGCAATGAAGTATGGTGTGTGTAGTGGATTCTATATGTTTTAGAGAGCGAGGACAAAGTCTGTCTACATATGGTATCTGGCGGTACCTCCCTAAAAGCACCTCTGATGGCAGAACATTAAAGCGTGCAAGCATGTATACTCTGCGATGATGTGTGGCTGTTAAACTTGATAGATACTTCGCAGTAGAGCCCATGTCAAAAGTCCCCAACCTGCTTGGGGAGCATCTGCTGGCTGCACGTTCCCTAAGTTCTTGCCTTTCGATGTTGAGAAATCTTTGTTTAATAATAGCTTAGGCTTGTTTATCTGAAAAGGGGGCTAAATAATCCGGGGATATTCCCATTGTAGAGAGTTTCTCTTCTACATATCTAAGCCATGAAGAGAGATGGGACTCAGTGAACGTGAGTAATAATACTTTTAGCTTTAGCATGGAAATGAAGTTTAAGCCAAAACTAAGTTGTTATCAGCCATGCTCTGGTCGATAGAAGCCTTTGATTGGTTTCTAAGCATAAAGCTGCATAAGGAACACACGAGGGACTTTTCTGCAAGAATTCCAAGACTTCTGCAAGAATCTGGACTGAATTCTTTCCAAGTCCCGATTTAAGGATTCAAGACAGATTGGTACTCTGTAGAATAATTGAGCAGCTAATTTGGCATTAAAAACTTTAAGGGCCGCCGGCACGTACTGGTTACCCCTGGTATAATGGAAATGTGTAATTGCCGCAGCAATGTTGTTCGCTGCCTCAATTACTCTCTCTTTATGATAGACCCATCTGGTGTTATAGTAAAAGTGGATACCGAAATACTTAAAGCTTTTGACTTGTTCAATGAAATGGCCTCCAATATTCCATCTGGATGGCTTCCAACTCTTACTGAAGATCATAATTTTGGATTTTTCAAAATTCAGAACTAGCCTATTCTTTTCACAATAGTCTACAAAGCTCTTCAAAAGGCGTTTCAGCCCTATATGAGTTAGAGACAATCGCACTGTGCCATCAGCATAAAGGAGTAAAGGGGTGGGGTTCGAGCCAAGTTTAGGACTGTGACCATTGATTGGATCTAAGGTGGGTGCCAAATCATTTATAAATAGGTTGAATAGAAAGGGCGCTAAAAGGCAGCCCTGTTTGACTCCTATATTAATTGGAATCTTGTCAGTTAGGTCACCAACGTTGTTAAGCCTAACTTGGCAGGTCGTATTATGATGAAGCTTCATTATTAAATGTAAAAGCCTTGGTTCCATCCCCATCAACTTAAGTTTCTCCCATAGATGTTCTCTTATGATTGAATCAAAAGCACCTTTTAGATCTAGAAAGGCTGCATATAATTTGGTGCCTTTTTGCCTCTTATTAACAAGGTGCATAAGAATCACACAGTGATTTAGGGTGGATTCCCCTTTACAAAAACCTATTTGCTCTTGACCCAGAATTCCTTGTTCTGACATCCAAGATCGAAGTTTGTTAACCAGTCATCTAGCATAAAGTTTCCCAATAATAGAGAGGAGGCTTATCGGACGGTAATTGGATAGTAACTGATAATTACCCTTTTTAAAAATGGGAACCAGTATTGCATTTGTCCAAGACTCTGGCATTATTCCCGTTCTATCGACTATGGTAAAGAAATCTGGTTTCTCTTCAGATTGCATTTTGGATTGAGATATAAATTGACCTTTTCCAATCCTGTGGCCGCTGTTGCGTTTTCCAAATTTGCTGGCATATGGAGCGCAGCACTTTAACAGCATCATCTTTTAAGACTTTGAATAGCTCAACTAGGATATCATCACCTCTGGTAGCTTTGTTGTTAGTAATGCTTTCTAAGGCCTGTTTGACTTCACACTCCAGGATGTCTGGCTCGAGGTCAGTGATCACATCACTGTGGTTGTCAAGGACACTGAGGTCCTTCTTGTATAGTTCTTCTGTATATTCTTGCCATCTCTTCCACTTCTGTTCGGTCCCTACTGTTTTTGTGCTTTATCATGGACAGCTTTGCATGGAACGTTCCCTTGATTTCTCCAATTTTCCTGAAGAGATCTCAAGTCCTTCCCATTCTATTATTTTCCTCTATTACTTTGCATTGTTCATTCAGGAAGGTAAATCTTCTTGCTGTTCTCTGAAAATCTGCATTCAGTTGGGTAAATCTTTCCTTTTCACCTTTGCCTTTTGCTTTTCTTCTTTCCTCTGCTATTTGTAAAGCCTCATCAGACAGCCACTTTGCTTTCTTGCATTTATTTTTCTTTGGGATAGTGCTGATTGCTGCCTCCTGTACAATGTCATGAACCTCCATCCATAGTTCCTCAGGCACTCTGTCTATCAAATCTAGTCCCTTAAACCTGTTCTTAACCTCCACTATATATTCATCAGGGATGTGATCTAGGTCAAACCTGAATGGCGTAGTGGTCTTCCCAACTTTCTGCAGTTTAAGCCTGAATTTTGCAACAAGTAGCTCATGATCTGAGCCACAGTCAGCTCCAGGTCTTGTTTTTACTGAGAGCTTCTCCATCTTTGACTGCAAATGACATAATCTGATTTTGGTGTTGCCCATCTGGTGATGTCCATGTGTAGAGTCACCTCTTAGGTTGTTGGAAGAGGGTGTTCGTTATGACCGGTGTGTTCTCTTTTACTCACATCAAAGTGATTTTTTTCTGCTTTAGTCAGATAGATGAAGAATTCAGCCTTGATAAATACTGAAGTCTGATGTGAGACTAAGAGCTAAGGATCTTCACTTACTGACTTCGCATACTGCTGTGCTTTAGCAAACTACGAAAACTTCGGCTTTAGGTTAAGGTTGACTGTTCTGACAGCTCCCTACTTATTCTCTTTTTTCTTGTTTTCATCTCCAAAAACTAAGATGGCAGGGGTCTTTGGTTGAGTTTCTTTTTTTGAAGCATGAGAATAAATATTCCTTCATTTCTAATACTGCTGCACCTCAGACAAGTACAGTAGCATCTGAAGTGTGGCTTTCTTCTGCATTCCTTGTTGGAAATGTATGTGTTTGCAAGGTCTCAGATTCTAGCCATTATAGGGTTAACTTGTGTACCTTGTATTGCTATTGTTTAGACTGACCTGGAAGAGGATCCTGGCAGACAGCCAATGTGGAAAAAGCCCACAAATCTTAATGTGTTTACAAACAATGTTACTGTTTTCAGGTGACTTCCTTTCTAGGGGCCAAGAAGAAGGTGTTTGTCCACCATTGCTAGAGAAGTGTGTGACTATGCTTTGAGAAGTAAGCAGCAGAAATGTAGCTCTTAGATGTTTTGTTTATTTGTAGTTTTCCTGTATACCCTTTACCCTTAGAAATAAAGCATTTTTAAACAGAAAGAAAGTCTCCTCATTCAGTGAAGCAAGATCCATTGACACTCTGAACAATTTAAGTATTTTTGACTATTTTTCCAACATTCCTTTCCCGTGATTTTCCAGTAAAAGTTGTACTCCCATATTGCTACATTGGTAAGCTGATATAGGGGTAGCTAATATAGAGACCAAGAGGACAGCTGTCAACAGCTGTCATCTTCCTTTCAGGAAGAAAAAGATTACATGAGTAAATCTTAACACAAATGTTTGTTTCTCTTCACCGGAGGAGCCTGAGCATCTCTGGGGTCCCGGTCACACGGCGAATTTGCCGTGGGAGAGCCACAGGTGGTGGGTGGATTATCAGGGCGCGATCACACCACAGCATCTGGCTAGTGAAGCACGCCCATGGCCAACCCGTGGCATACCGCCGAAAAAGCGCAATAACAAAACAGTACCTCGTATGTAGTGGCAAATGGTTTGCCATAGGCCGCCTCCAGACTCCTGTGGTGTGATCGCGCCGGTCCCTCGTTAATGCGCAGGCGGGGAGGACAGGACCCGTGGTTTGCCGCCGACGTGTCGGATCGCGTTCTAGCGGCTCTAATTGCACCAGAGCAATTAACCATGCCTCCCCCCCATGTTATCCAGCCCATGTGACCGGGGCCTTAACATACAGATGGGTGGAAGTTTACCAGATGAACTTGGAATGGTCACTTTCTTCTATCCTACATCACATAATGTAGCTTGGGGGATAAAATGGGGGACAGGAAATCTATGTACCCTTTCCTGAGCCTTTTGGAGGAAGGTGTGATTTAAAAAGATGATTGAGAGAGAAGTATTTCTGTCTCAACATATTTTCAGTTTATTTAGCACATTTTTTCCCTGCCCTTCCTCTAAGGAACTCAAGTTGGAGTACATTGTTCTTCCATTCAGAGAGTGACTGGCCCAAGGTAACTTATAGTGCAATCCTAAACAGAGGTGCATCTTTCTAAGTCTATGTATTTCCTGTTTAGATTACACTGCCACTGAGCCACATGGCTGAATGGGGATTTGAACCTAGATTTCTTAGATTTCAGCCTGGCAATCTAACCAATACACAACACTACACATTCTCTTGTAGATAGTTACTATGTCAAGCATGTTGGCATTTAAAGTTGTCTGGGACAATCGGCCTATTAATTAGACTATGTTCAGCTAACTACAAATAGAAGTTTTGGCCTTCAGAACCTATTACCTATGCTGAAACAATATTGAAAGCAATGGCTACAGCTGCCCCAGGGACATTTCACATATGGATATAAAACTTAAAATGGTGAAACATTGCAGTTGATTTCTGTTACCATATTAATAGCCTCTTGGCACAAATAGTGCAAGAAAGCCTCATTCCCCAGTCACTGGCAATCCCAATGTCTACCTTCCCTCTCTTCAAAAAAATCCCCTTAGTACCACCTACTGCAGCAGCCTCTCTTTGAAGCTGGTGATGGTAAACTAAAGCACCATGTGGTACAGTGGCTCATCATCATCATCTTTGGTTTTTGGCCATTGTCTTCATTTTTCAGCTATGCCTCCAGTAAAGCTAGAGTCACAGGGAAAGCAACTATATATTGGAAAAACCAAATCAGACCATAGTCAGTTATGATGACTGATACATTGATTGTGCCACGTATCCTGACTGGTTTTTCGGCTTTTGAAGAAGGAGCCTATTTTATTCATCCCACACCATCACCATGGACTCACAGCAGCTGTAAAATATTCTGAGGTATCTTACATGCATATTAGCATTCTTGGCAACAGTGCTGTCCCAAATTCAGTTTGCAATGTTGTATACATTGCCAATCGTTTGCAACCCTGTGGCTCTAAGCCAATTGTCTATTGATATATGTGTATTTTGTTCTTCTTTTGAATAGAACAGAAATAAAATAGGAACCATACATTTCTTGGCTACATTTTGTCTTGTTTATATTTCTTGATGGGCCAAACTCAATACATTTTAAACCTTTTCTTTTATGGTATTTTTTAAAAGCTGAATTAAGGCTACTTGTGAAGAGTAAAATTTAAATAAATGTTAAGTATTGAAAGATTATTTTTCATGCAAAAAACATTCAGTTAAATTTCAAAGTAGAATAGAAATGAACTCCACTACGGTCTAGAGAAGCCAAACTAAACTAATATTTAGTTAGAACATTTTATGTAAAGCAGTTCTGTAAAGCTGAAAAAATTAAGCAGCTCAGACATCGTTATGTTTGTGTGAGTGGGAGGCTTGAAGGGCAAAAGTGAAGCATTTAAGAATGATAATATAATTTAAACAATTTGGTATACCTGTCGTATTCCCTCTATGCAAGAAAAAAAAATTAACAATAGAAGAAGGGGGGAACCCAACAATGCTGAACTTGTATATTGGTGAATGATTAAGTAAGGCATGTCTGAGTGCGGCTCTGAATAGTGCTTGGGACATTCATCAGCTATTATTCAGTGAGCTCCCTGACTTGCACTAGCATGTTCAATATTGAATAACCCTATCAAAGAACCCATTTTCTAAGACACAGTATAACAAGGGAATTACTGTGATGGCTGGATTATAGAGTCCAACTACTTATCTAGTTTATGGACTTTGTACAATGCTTAAGTAACACCAGAGGCCACTATTTAAAAACATTCTGCAGAAGTGCAGCTGCCATTTGAAAATGATTGATCTGAAAGGGAGGGCAGAATGTGGAGATGAAAGATTTACATTTTATGTTAGTGCTGCAAAAAGTTTTGAGATGTGGTAATTGTGATTTTTCACCCCAAAATATCACAATTAATATATTCCTGGGCCCGGCATTGAACGACCAAGCTTGAAACCTAGAACAATAGATAGCTAGGATCCTGGATGAAACCTATAGACCAGGAGGTGCACTGTAAATAGCCTATCACGGGGAGTGGGTGTGTGCGGGGTGTGGTGTTGTGGTGTTCTGCACGGATTTAACTATGAGATGATCACTAAATGTGTCTCAAACCCAATATATTTCACTGGCAATGAAGGTGGGATACTGATGGGCGAGCCAACTCCGGAAAGCACCGCACCAAGCAACGAGCCCTGCACCTTGCATCGCTCCAGAGACCATGGCTGCTGCATCAGGACATCTGCCGGAGTTTGACCCCGCATACCTAGAACCATGGGAAACCTGGGTAGAATGGCCGAAGCACTTCATCTTATTCCAGGGAATCACCGACACCGACAAGAAAAAGGCCCTCCTGCTCAGTGCCTGTGGAATTGCCACCCTAACACCTTAGAAGCGTCCACATATGAGGACCTCCTAGAGGCACTCACTGGCCATTTCGTGCCACAGCCCACTAAGATAGCACGCCGTGTGGACTTCTTTTCGTGCCAACAAAAGCCCAACGAAGCAGCCACCGACTTCGTAGCCAACCTTCACCGGCTGGCCCTCAACTGTGGGTTCTTGAACCTCAATGAGGCCCTCCTCGACCAGTTTATCACGGTTATTCGAGAGCAGAAATTGCACCACAAGCTCATCGGCCACGAGGAACTCACCCTGGTAATGGTGATGAGGCCACTGCTTTTGAGAAAGCCTAGTGGGGACCGCCAGATCTCCACCGTGCACCAGGCCTTCATACCCTCGAGTTCGGATGCATCAGACAAGGAAGAGACGCATCAAGTCTGCCGCCCGTCTCACTGCAACTCGTGACCTTTGGCCACCGCCATGCACCCAGCAAAGGCCACCACACCATCCCCCTGCGCCAGCTGCGGTGAAGTCCGTGAACGCCACTCCTGCCATTTCCGCAATGCTACCTGCATGGTCTGCAGCAAGACCAGCCACATCGCAAGTGCCTACTGCTCCAAGGGAAACAGGAGACGCACAAAAACACACCAGGAGTCAGTGGAGCTGCACACCACTGCCGTCCGCCAACACGAGGTACTGAACTTGCCCCGGGACACCCCTGATAAAATTAAGGTGACAGTGTTGATAGAGGGTGTGTCATGTGAGATGGAACTAGACACTGGGTCCTCCATCTCCATTATATCAGACGAGGCTCTCTGGAGGCTCTGTCCACAGGGGCGAAGGTTGGCTACAAAGTCGGTAATACAAAGTTAATTCAGTTTCACCTTTCTCATTTTTTTACCAAGGTTTATAAAGTGTCAGATACTATAACTGCAGCATTATTTACTGGAATATAATCTCCAGTATCCACTATGATGCAAATCAATTAATCTCCATCTGTTGTGATGCAAATCAATTCATTTGAGTAGATGTGGTATTATAATAAGCTAAACTGAGGACTGATATCCCAAATACCTTATACCTGATATTTAAATATGACCCCATTTACTTGTTTCCACAGAAGTATGGGTGCCATAGGAACTTGAACTGAATGGATACCTTTCCTGGTACAATGTCACAGCACCAGTGAAGTGAGCACAACTTTGAAACAACTATAACACTGAGTAAACAATTGTTTTTCTTACATTGGAATTATAAATGTATGATACCCAAAACAACAAAAAGAAATGTATGAACACTAAAAATACTAAAACAAAAGATTATATGAATGTAGCTATTTAGGACTCCAAAGAAGATTTTAAATCATAGGCAGCCAGACTATATGTGTGGTCTTCTGATAGAAGCACCTAAAAGAAACAGAGAAGAAAATATTTGCACAGATAGTGTACAAATTTAGAAAGTAAGAAAATTAAATGAATTGAAACACAGCCGAATGCATGACAGTCTCAAAAGTAATATATTTGATACGGAGACAGCTTCTGAACTAAGTAATGCAGTCAGTTACCGGGCAAACTATTGGGGCTTTGGTGTAAACCTTCTGAGTTGTACTGGGATTCAATTTGGAGGTGGAAGTTTCTCCTGACAAAAAGTAAAGTTTTCTAGACCAGTGGGCAGGGATATATAAATTAACTAGAATTCATGTCTCTTTTGTGGTTTACTAGAATCAAAGAGGTATAAATTTTATATGGATGGAAAAGGGCCATTAGCTGTTTCAGTTAGGCAAAACTGCTAAATAAAAGACTTTCATTTGGACTTTTGTGGGGAAATTAACTTATTCATAAAAGAGACATTAATAGTTTTGCTTAAATTTCAGTATAAATGACTCATAGCTTGATGTAGCCAGTTAAATTAGTCAGTATGTCTGAATGAGACAAAAAAATTCTAGAGATAAAGACCTGTTTCAAAACACATACCAGACAGCTGCACCATGTGCACATAGCCCGCAAAAGTTTGGTGGAAGTGGAAAACTGACCTAATCCAGAAACATGATGCCACTTGCAAAAGTCTGCATGGGAATTCATTCCCAAAGGTCATCACGAGATACAATATATCTGCATATGAACTCAATAGTGTACTCCACCTCTTGTCTTTCAGATCACAATACGTGTTTAATAACACGTATTATTAAACACGTTTAATAACAACCAAGATTCTGACTTTTCTCCAATCAGAATAAGAATTCTGCTTTTGGCTGTACTCCTCCTCTTGCTTTCTTCTGGGTAGTGTGAGGAAAATGAGAGGGGCAGCATCATGTACAATGTGTTGTCACATCCAGCAAAATCCAGAAGTGCCATCACTGTCACCCTGCTTCTAGAAATTCATTCAAACTATATGGTCTTGACCACATAGATTTGGGGATTCGTCATCATGGGTTGGTTGTGGCATTATTTCCAGGTTTCCAAAATAAGCAACAACACCTTTTCTTCAAGGGTTCTGCCCTCCCCAAAAAGCTTCCACTGTTTGCATGAGTTGATCTGGAAACTTAGTCCTCAATAGGTAGGAGCAGATTAAAACATCCCAAGGCCCTAAATTATGTCAAATTTAAGATGCTCCACATCATTATCCTAAAAAATGGTAATTTTGTGATTTTTAGTAATTTTTTTGTAGAGGTCAATCCTAGTCTGATGCCATAAATTGTTGTGCAATTAGTTTGTGGATAAATCCAGCCAGACACCACTTGCAACACTTCTAATCAACTTGACAAATTGAGTTTTGTAACTTGGTCTTCCCTTTCTTTCCTACAATTTTCAGTATTCAAATGTGTCGATATTTTAGTCAAAAGCAAGAATCACTGGAATTCTGGCCAACCTTCTGTTTGATTCTCTGCATTTAAATATTAATATCCTCATTCACCAAAGGAAGAAAAGATCTACAGCAATCTATTCTGCTCCATTCCAAGAATATGTCAGGGAGTTTTATATACTGAACAAGCTTATGTGCAATGGAGCAGACTCTGCAGAGATGACTGCAAAAAATGTTATCATTACTTCTGTTGGGCAAACAGTATTAGCAGACAGAAAACACTTGGAGGAAGGCAGGATGATGAAATCACCACTTGCACATCGCAATCACACTGCACGTTTTCTCCAAAAATATCAGTAATGTTGATTGAAGACAGAGTAAAGTCACTCTGCCAGCCAAAATGCATGAAGGACATGGAATGGCTGGTTTTCTTTTTAAAATTTATATAAATAAGTAAGGCTTGCCAAATGTAATGGACTTCCTTGGACTCTTCCCAAGCAACTCTCACTTATTGATCTCAGCAATATCGGAACAAACTCAATCATTTCTTTTCCTACCAATAGAGCTTTGAGATTTCATTGTATATTTGTCTGCAGCACACAGTGTGGATTAAAATGAAATATAACAATGCTGCTGCCATTGGCCTCATTCTGTGCAATGAAGCAACCTGCTTTTTTGAAGCTGACAAGTTCTTTTAGGATTCTAGTTGAGAACAGAGACAAATCCCACACACTAGTGATTAGATATATGAACTAAGTTGATTTATGAAGCACAAAAGACAATATCCAAGCAATATCAAATGAGTAAAGTGCACACAAAAACATTATATTGGCTAACCCAAAGACATAAATGGTTTGTTTGGTGTAGTGGTTAAGTGTGTGGACTCTAATCTGGGAGAACCGGCTTTGATTCCCCACTCCTCCACTTGCAGCTGCTGGATGACCTTGGGCAAGGCATAGTTCTGTCAGAGGTGTCCTTGAAAGAGCAGTTCTTGAGAGAGCTCTCCCAGCCCCACTTACCTCACAGGGTGTCTGTTGTGGGGAGGGGAAGGGAAAAGAGGTTGTAAGCCGCTCTGAGACTCTGAGTGAAGGGTGGGGTATAAATCCAATCTCCACCTCCTCCTCTTCCTCCTCCTCCTCTTCTTCTTCTTCCTGAGAGATCCTGGATTCATTTAAGTGGCAAACAGCAAACTTAGGTTGGGTCTAAGGGATGACAAAGAGGAAATGTACTGGTGGTTGCACCTGGCCCCACCTTCCTACTGGATTGCTGAGAGATGGATCAGGTATGCAGCCTTCTTATCCCCTCCTCTTTCCTTGTTTCTTTTTCTTCTTCCCACCTACCAGCCAACTTACCTTTGATCTGCCTCCCATCTTTAGGTATTTTTAGTGTTTATTTACTTCATTTATACCCCACCTTTCTCCACAGTGGGGATCCAAAGCAGCTTATATCATTGCCCTCTCTTCCATTTTATTCTCCCAACAACCCTGTGAGTTAGGCTGGAAATATGTGACTGGCCCTAAGTCACCCAATGAACTTTCACAGCAGAGTGGTGATTCAAACCTGGGTCTCCCTGATCCTTGTCTGAAACTCTGATCATTCTACATTTGAACATTAGCTAGTAACCAGGTCTAGTGGTAGCTAGCCATCTGGTGGTTGTTGCCAGGACTGGCCCCAATGAGTCCTCCATGAGTGGACACAAGAGTCCTAAAAAGAACCCTCAAAAAAGCCAAGTTTACAGAAACCCAAAGCTTTAAGGCTGGAAACACTGTTGTTGTTGCCTAGCAATGGCCACTGAGAGGGCATTAAAGCTAAAGTACTGTTTCTATTATTGTATAAGGTTTTAACCCCCAAGTTTGTGTGTTTGTTTGTTTAGATTTTTTTTTCTGCAAACTTAGGTTTTTTCTTGTGTTTATAGAAAGATCTGTCTGGTCTTTTCATGTCCCTAATCTCTGTATTTAAGTATCCACAAATGAGGCTATGTTGAGAATTACACATACTGATAATCAGTGCAAATGTACATCTTAGCTTGCAACATTCTGTTCACTCAAGTCTATCATAGTGGTTTCATTTCTGCAGTGAAGAAATATTATCACAATCCTGATACTGCAACCTTCCATACAAGTGCAGCATATAGCCAAAATGCTCTTAATTTTATATTTTGGTTGAGTAAAACTTTTTGGAGAAACACAGAGGTCTGTATCTAGCCATGTGGGTTGCAGAGCCCAAAGGGAGGTACTGCAGGAAAGAGAACAATCTTCTTGACTTCAGCCATATGAGTTGTTTTTAAAATTATAGAAAGTGGGGTGGATCCAACCATTCTCGAAGGAGACCTCCTCCAACATATGCAGCTCTTCCTCCAATGGGACAGTTACTTAAGCTGGAGGAAGGCTGTTAGACTGGAGGAAAAAGTCAAACATGAGCCCAAAGGAAAAGGGTCACATAAATATTTTCATGAAATAAATAAACTTTTCTCAATGGAGCAGTAGAATAGAGGTAGGATCTACCAACTATGTCTCTGAAGCTTTTGAAAACCTGAAAACATTTTTTCTTTTAGTTCTAAAATCTTGCTGATCTTTCAGGGCAACTGGTTAGCTTCTGAGTGAAACAAGAAGCTGGATTAAATGGACCACTGGCCTGACTCAGCAGGGCTCTTCTGTGTTTTGTTGTTCAGCAAATTTTACTATAATGACTTAGTCCTGTACTGTGTGTATAGTTAGTATTTTATGTAGTTTATATGAGTTTTATTGTATTTATGCTTTTATTGTATTTTAATATCTGTAAGATGCCTTGAGCCAGCTTGTCCGGCAAGGCGGGATACAAGTTGAAATAATAAATAAATAAATAGTTCTCAGTGGTAGCTGCAGGTCTTTCAATGTTCCTGAGACCCAGCACTGAAGTAAAAATCAAGTGGCCCCAAACACACACACCAGAAAAGGAAAAATGGCTTTTGAGAGGTCATATTCAAACTATAAAATGTGCTTAATATAGTTGTGCAAGTGCACATTGCGGTCCCATTGGTTTTGATTTCCATAGACTGGAATAAGTCTCCATAGGATCATACCATCTTCCATTTAAAGCCTAATTTTGCCAGGATCATGCCCATTCTTTTTCTCACTAGGTCTTCTGTACTTCCCCAAGCCCCTATTTTATATGTTTGGCGAAGCCACCAACATTCTCTGGATATAATTCAGATTCATTTTCTTACAACAAGTTTAATATGGCCAGAAAGACTATGAAGAAATAGTTTGGTTTTAAAGAAAAAGAAAGAATGTCTTAGACCTAGGCCCAGCTTCAGAAATAGAGATGAGAATGCTGCCCAACAGGCATGTTCTAAGATGCTCTTTGCTGCTCAGTCATATGTATCACTTCTGCCTGTCAAGTAGAGTGTTCTTGACAAATTCACTTCTCATGGTTCCTATAAGTTACAGGGTGCAGATATCTCAGAGATGTACTTTTCCCTCTTATCAACAGCTGCAACTGAATGAACAGCTATTTCAAAAGTATGAACACTGGTCACATCTCAACAATGAAATACCCTTTATAACCTCAGATTTACTTTATAGTGAAAGGTGTATGAAAATTAGCCGGAAACTAGAGTTCCTGGATTTGTCCTTTCACATATCTTACAAATATATTAAGATCTGGGAAGAAGTGGAGATAAAGTTAGGCAGAAAGTGGGACAGCTGAGAAACTGGATTAACCACAAAGATCTTACACCTTCAGAGTTAAACATTCTAGCAGTTTTGTTCAGTAGACCTGGCAATCAGATAGGCCAGGGGTCCCCAACCTTTTTAAGCCTGTGGGAACATTTGGAATTCTGACACAGTGTGGTGGGCTCTGTTACAAAATGGCTGCCACAAAATGGCTCCTGCAGGAGGTAGAGCTAGTCACATCTTACCTTCAGGCACACAGTGAAGATCCTTATGCTGTGGTGGCATCTGCTGCCAAAAGAATATTTTAAAAAAATCTGAACAGCCAATCAGAAACTTTGCTGGGCAAAAGCCCTATCTGGCACTGCCCACTTTCTAAAAACAGGAAAGGTATCAGCAGGTGCCATAGTGCATATTGGGGACCCCTGAAATAGATCGATATAATTCAGATTAGGGATGGGCATGAATTGCATTTTGTGGTACAATTTGGTTCATAGTTTGTGGCCAACCCATGAAATAATACAAACCGGGAGGTGGGTTCGCAGACCAAACCGGTTTGTATCTGTTCATGACCCATGCTTTCTGCTCCCGACAGCTTTTCACAGGGAACAGGGCTCTGAACCAAAAAAGAGGGAAGCAAAAAGGGGGGGTTCAATGGCTCCAAGCCATTTAACCCCCCCTGCTCTCTGCTTCCCATGAAAATCTGTGGGGGCAGAAAGCAGGGTTTTCCCTGTGAAAAATGGCTGAAATCAGAAAGCAAGCTTGGGGTCATTTAAACCCCTGCTTTCTGCTCCGCGCCACTCAGCTAATATTTGTGAACAGCAGAAAGTAGGGGCTTAAATGGCTTAGAGCCATTTAAACCCCTGCTTTCTGCTCTTCACAAACTGCCATGAACTACCACAGACTGCCTTAAAATTTGTGGGAGCTCTTGGCGGTACTTCAGTTCATGAACATTGCTTTGCAAACTACAAACTGGCCAAAATTCATCACGAAATTTCGTTCATGAGCTGTTTCATGCCCATCCCTAATTCAGATGCTTGACTTCTGGGCACAGAAAAAAAAACCCTGAGTCAGTCATACCTGAATGCAAGCCTTATGTCTGCATTCAAGGCTTTCTGTAGCTTTAAAAAATTCAATGGGGAGTACTAGACTATGCATATGGATATATCCAGACTATCAATATGGACATATAATGAAGTAGCAAGTGCCATGGTGGTTGGATATGGTTTTCAATTGGTGCCCTTACAGTGAATGCCCCAGAAGTAGTCCTTAACTCACAATCTGAGTACCTCACCTATAATACAGGAATAATATCAGCTATCTTTTGTGTGTGTGTTTGTGTGTGTGGACGCGTGTGCATTTTTGTGTGCTAGCCTGGAAGTCATGGTGACTTCTGGCAACCCCTACTGGAGCTTCTTGCTTAGCTTCTGAGACTTGATGACATCGGGCTTGCCTAGGCTATCCAGGTCAGGACTAATATCAGCTATCTTGTACAACTTTTGTGAAAAGAAAAGAAATTAAAATTGGCCAACATTTTGGATATTAAATGCATTATAAAATGTTTAAAAATGTTTTTCAAGAACTACAGTTCTTGTTAATATGGTAAAATATATAACTGGCTAAAGTAGCAACAACAAAAACATTCTCCACAGATTAAAAGTTAAATGGCCTTATCCTAAGGGCTTTCTTTACATGCCATGATGCAAATTGGAGGTTTATGGCATGAACCACTTAAGCCTGAGGAAAGTTCCTTAGAGGTGGAGGAAAGGTTTAAGCTTTGCTGAGCAGAGTGGTAGGATATAGGGCATGGGCTTGATAGCAGATAATGGTTGTTATAATAAAGGAGCCCAGAAATCGATCTGACTGGATAACAGTTTGAATACAGGAGAGAGGATGAACATCCTGCCACAATGCAGCTCTGGCTTAAGGATCCTGATAGCACTAAGCTGATTTTGAATTATTTTGTTTGGGAAGTTATTTGAATATAGTTTTGTAGGAAACACAGGGGATGATACTAGTGCTCCAAATCCTTCCCTTGAGCTTTCTAAGATCTTTACTTTTTCCTAAGATCATGTTAAAGGGGCTGATTTGTATGGCATACTACTTTGCCCAGGAATCTTTGGGGTCCTGGTGGTTTATCTGCTGAATTAGTTTCAGTCTATTGTTCATAAAATGATTAAGGATATTGGTTTTTCATCTGAAATATACTTAAGTTAGGTAGAGAGGAGCAAAGTACTTATTGTTTAACAATACTGATGTGCTTTCATTACTTGACCAAGTATTCTGATCAGTGGTTGTTATCATATGTTTCTGTATCTTACACAAAACCAAGAAGTTAATTGGAGGTTCAGGAAATTAAAAACAAGGTGTAAAGGGAATACTTTTTAAGCATCTCTCTTACATCAACAATAACAGTCATTCTTAGTGAAGGTAGGCACAGCCAGAAATACCTGCATATTCAGTGTGTATCTACAGATTTATTTTTGCAAAGCAGATTTTATATCTTGGTTGCTACAAAGGGGTTCTGGGATTTCTATATTTGTAGATAAGGTTTGTTGCTACAGGGTATAATATTTAATAATCCCTGAAATAAGTTTGCATGCCTCTGATCCTATAAATGACAGATGAATTTCAGATCATTTACGAACAAATTAAATAGCACTAGCCTCCTTACTGATTCTTGTGAGACCCCCACAGCTTACTTCTCTATGTTGAGAGAACTGTAAACTGCCTTAGTCTCAGGCAATGCAGTACAGTAAATTTATTGTCAAAATTGTGATTGTCCTTGGACCTGTGCCAGTGGTAGAACAGCAGGACACTGTAGCACTTTCTAAAGCTTTGGCTACTTAAAACGAAAATTACTGTATTGTGGGAAACAAAACATCACAATGATAGAATCCAGTGATTTCTTTTAAAGCATCATTTGACAAGCCATGTTCCAAATCTCAGTTTAATGATAGCTAGTTTGGGTATTTATTGTTCCAACAATCGGAGAGAATGATAAATGCGTGTTCTGTTTTTCTTTACTTACAAAGTGTTATACAATTCTCAGATTCAAATAACTTCAATCCAATTTATAATAGCTATAAAACCCAAATATTTTTATTAAAACCATAAAACATTTAAAAAACAATAAATTTTACACATATCAAAAGCACTAATAAGCTGTCCTAAAACTTATTGCACCAACAAATAAATGTTTGGCATTGTGTCCCCCAATCTGCCACAGTATATTTCAGTTACAATCATTTGGTACTGCAGTAGGGTTGCCATGAACAGGCTTGGGAAATTCCTGGAGATTTAGAGGTGGAGCCTGGGGGAAGGGTGGGGTTTGGGGAGGAGAGTGACTCCAGCATGATATGATGCCATCGAATACAGCCTACAAAGTATACATTTTCTCCAGTGGAACTGATCTCTGTAGCTTGGAGATAAGCTGTAATTCTGGGAGATGGCCAGAACCCTCCTGGCAGATGACAAGCCTAAACTGCAGGCATAAAGGCCCTTTTAAAGGGGGGTGGGGGTGGGAGCAATTGCCCCAAGCCTCACACATGGAGAGGACCACAGCAGCATTGAAAAACAGTACTAGGTGTCGGTGGCTGGAATGATCAGATCCTTTTCATTCCAAGGCAGCAGTGGTTTCTGCAAAGTAGTTCCAAGATCAGAAGCAATTTTAGTGCTCTGGGTTTGTCTCACGCTCCATTTGCTGAGCCAGTGAAATAATCTGCTCCTGTTTTCCTTTTTTGCCTGGAGTTACGATCAACATGTAACCAAGTAATTCTTTTGCTCCTCTCCTGACATGGTTAGTCTCCTGATACTAGACTGATAACCTGGTTGGAAAGTAGAGCAATAAAGTAATCACTCCAGCCGATACTAGCAAATAATTCAGCTCATGTTCCTGATAGACACTGTGTTGCCACAGCCAACTCCCCCCCCCCCCCCCCCCACCACCACACAACAACATTCCTCCTGGCCTACCCCCCTCCCTCTACCATTGGTCGCCAGCCCAAGTAGAACACAAAACGTTTCTGATAACCATCATGATAGATATAACAAAGGAGGCATATTTTTAGTTTGGTGTAGTGGTTAAGTGTGCGGACTCTGATCTGGGAGAACCGGGTTTGATTCCCCACTCCTCCACTTGCACCTGCTGATGTGACATTGGGTCAGTCACAAGCTCTGGCACAGCTGTCCTTGAAAAAGAGCAGTTTGTGTCAGAGTTCTCTCAGCCCCACCCACCTCAGAGGGTGTCTGTTGTGGGGAGGGGAAGGAAAAGGAGTTTGTAAGCCGCTCTGAGACTCCAAGTGAAGGGTGGGGTATAAATCCAGTCTCTTCTCTTCTTCTTCTTCTTTCTTAAAGATAGATACTAAAAAGGGGATTAAAAATTATGGAAAATTAGGTTTTTAAGATAATACAAAGAAATATTTCATTTTTATTGATAATCAAATACAAGGGATCTGCTACAAATACAAGGGTTTTGCATCTTTCACTAAAAATGTAAACTGATATTAGGTGTTACTGAACAATGTCATTTAATATATTTTGCTTTACAGAAAATTATCAGCTCTTTAACTTGTAAATGGAGTATTTGAAATGTTTATCAAAAGAAAGACTCCATATCATCACAACCCAAATGCACAATTGTCGGTTGTTCTTCTCCCTAGCCCAAAATAACTGTTGCTTTATGATTAGATTCACCTGCCATTTATGGAATACTGGACAAAAAACCCATTTCAGTTGCTATAACAACAGTGCTACTGTCTGTTGAGATAAATGGCACTTTCTTAAAGTAAAGTATTCATTATTTACACCATGCAAATGGTTGGGGCTTGTCAATCCAAGGTTGTGCCAACTGGTATGTCTCAAAGTTGGATAAAACTAAGCCAAAAGCCAGTTGACAAAAGAATTTCAAAGAAATAAAGACAGAATACATTGTCTTGGGTACTAAACAGTGCTATCAGACCTACCCCCATCCACTACAGGACCCTACTACAGGCACAAGATGTTCACCTTTCTATATTTTACAACAAATACAAATTCATTTAAAAGTCTAGTGTATGGGATGAATATTTCCCCTAACATCTGAGCAGGAATCTGGATTAGCAGAGTTGTTTGCTTGTTCTTGGTGTGACATTTCAAACACAATAAACTAATTCAAAATCTCAAGGCCAGGTACACTTAAAGCAGAAACCATGAACTTGAACATATGCAGCATCTGGATAGGAAAGGAGACATATAGTTCAATAACCACATAATATATTTAGTGAAGAGTGAATTGTACAACTTCATGGAACATCTCTCACCCCTCTTCTTGCAACCCTTTGCAACCTCTGAAAAGAAGCTCCTGTCAGGGGGCCAATGTTCCCTCTAAGCTGTGGAGCAAAATTCTACCTTGTGAGCTACTGGCATTAAAGTTGTGAGCGAGCGATTTGACTACTGCATAAATTAGTTATCTCTGCAGCCATCCTTCCTGAGCTAAGACAAAAATGTGTGAGCTGGAGGGTAAAAAACTGTGAGCTAGCTCACACTAACTTAACTTAGAGGGAACACAGGGCACTGCCAGCAACAGAATGGCATGCAGCAGAAGCCTGTAACTTCAAGGGACATCTGGAGAAATCACCACCAGCCTCCTGCGCAAGCTCTTGCTTGCACAAGAAATCACACAAGATCCATTAAAAATTATAATAATGACTAGTGACAGGGCTGGTCTTGAAAAAGGAGACCAAATATGATATTTACATTTCAACTCTCCTTCAGGGTTTGGACTTGGCTTAATAGATTTATTTTGGTTCTTTCACCATTCCACCTCCTTTTTTCATGACTTAAACTTAACCAGTGGTGGTTGTATCAAAGGCTCACAGAGAGGTCTGTTAGATAAATTTAGTTCATTATTAAAATGCTGACTGAGGATCCAATATGTTTTGATTACTGAGCATGAGATAGATTCAGGTGGATAGCCATGTATCTGAAGAAGTATGCTTGCAAGTGAAAGCTTATACTTTGAATAAAACTTTGTTGGTCTTAAAGGTGCCACTGGATTCAAACTTTGTTCTGAGCATGAGATAGATAGATTACGTTTTTAATTAGTTTTCTATATTTTATGATGTTTCTGTCCTTTCTCCCACCCTTGCCCAAGATCAGTTAATTAACCCTTCTGAACTGTAGGCAACCATTTCATGGTCACAATGTGGAGACTCCCTTATTTCTTCTTCAAGTTGTAGGAGGATTGTTTTTCATTTATGCCCTTCCCAGGAATTCAAAGTGTTCTGTAAACAAGGGGTGGAGTGAATTATGTCTGAGAAGGTATTTAGGCTGTACTTTGAGTTACAGAAGCCTGTCTTCCTTGTTTTGTGTTTTCCTATAAAGGATGGACTCTCTATCTGTTCAGGATGCCAGCCTGTTGGTGAACAATTGTATCAGAATGAATTCATTTTCAAATTAAACTACCTACCTACTTTGCTAGTGGAAAAGCCATGAAGTGAGTTTTTCTCTCCCACATAGACCTCAGAGAGAAAAAAAAGGGGGGGGTCATTAGGTTTAGAGGGAAAACCCCCAAACAAGGTCCCCATTAGGCCTTAGACAGTGTTGCAACATGAGCAGTAGAATTCTTGAAATATGCCTATGCTCTTATAATATGTCTTTCCCCCTCATTAAGCTATCATTCCATTCCTGCTGCTAGGTGTGATTGGGAAAGAAAGAAGATGAAGCAGAAGTTGGAGTATGGAGGACTACAGGCCCACTCACATTCATGATGATATTAAGAAAGATAATGCAATCCTAAACAGAGTTACAGTCTTCTAAGCTCCTCTAGTTAGGACTGCATTGCTAAATTGTTTTGATAGGGTTGCCAACTCTGGGAAATACCTGGAGATTTGGCAGTAGAGCTTGAGGAGGGCAGGGTTTGGGGAGGGGAGGGACCTCAGCAGGGTACAATACCATAGACTCCACCCTCCAAAGGGGCCATTGTCTCCAGGAGAACTGATCTCTGTAATCTGAGGAATAGTTGTAATACCAGGAGACCTCCAGGCCCCACCTAGAGGATGGCAGCCCCATTAATACTTTAGTTAAGGTCATTCCAAATGGTTCAGAACTGGTTCACTGTTACCAAGACACTAATATACTGAACTCAAGAGTTATTGTTGGAAATGCAACTTTATTCAACAGAAAACAATAAAGTGAGCATACATTTAGTCATGTCATGTTTATTTCCTGGTTTATTTATTCATATGTCCTCTGCAAGGTAACATAATTAGAATGTATTAATATTGTTAAAATCAATCTAATTTACATTCCTGGTGCTTCATTCGTGATATCCATGGAGCTTTTTAAGTCCCCTGTGCATGTAGTAACATCCAGTTTTTTTAATCTCCTAAATCTTTCCAACCCCCTGAGACAGGGGCAAAAGCTCTATACTCCCAGGAGCAACTGCACTACATAATAGTAGGGGCTTTAATGGCATTATCAGATGTGTATCAAAAAGTTCACTGTCACAAAAGTAACAAATGATTTTTATTTAAAGGTCGCAATCGCATAATTAGCCATGCCATAGCCAGGCGGATTTAAAGGACGCGATCAGACACAAACATCTGGGAAGCACCCCGCATCTGTTGGCAACCCGTTTTGCTCCACTGCAGAAGCAGAGTACAAAGACACTAGGGAAAGTCCGGTAGCAAATGGGTTGCTATGGGCCATGGATGGACTTTCCTCTGTGTGATCACTCCAGCGTGCTCCCGTGGAGTCGGGATGGTCTGATCAGGCCATTCTGACTCCGTGCCATCCCCCCCCATCTTGATATGTGCATCATTGCACACTGCATAGGGAGCCCTCAGTGTGGAGATGCGAATCATCGATCCCTCGTTGAAGCACACTGGAAACACACGGCAAAAAACCCCCACCTGACTCACTCATGGTTGCATCTGATCACGCGGTGGTGGGCTGTGCCCGCAGCTTCCAAGGACTGTGTGATCGTGCAACTCTGGGTCAAATTCCTATGGAGCAAATAGCCTCACTTCCCCCCGCTTTATCTTGTATGTGTGACCACCACCATTGTTAATTTTTAGGAATTTGGAGAATCAGATGGTAACGTAGATGTAAATGCTATTACTTGTCCACTGTGGTATGATGGTAATTCATAGCATATATCACTGAAATGGCAATTATTTAACCTCAAGAGGATGCTGAAATTAATGTGGTCATCTGGAGTTTGTTCTGGAATCCATTTTTGACAAATAGTCTTCTGTGGCATTAAGGGATACTGTGGTACTGACCATGATGCCTCTGTTAGGAAATTAAAAACAAAACACTGATGGCACAATCCTTCCTAGTGTAAGTAAGTAAGTAGCCATGTGAGTAGACAAAAGGCTTCCCACAGAGCCTGTCTCC
>NW_015164238.1:57653-82439 GCF_001447785.1 Gekko japonicus
TCCCTCCTTCTGTGATCAGATCCAAGCCTGGAATTTGCAGTCCTAAGGGCAGGGAGAAGGGGCGGAAATGAAGAAGAGAGGCACAAAAAGCATTCAGAGAACCGGATGGAGTGAAACAGGCCACACTTTTATTGATTACCGGTGATGGAGAATTGGTGCGGCAGAGGGCACGAATTCAGGCATCAGGTGACTCACCTATCATCTAATGGAACCCTTCCCCAATCTGCATGCTGGACATAAACCTGGAGTGGCAAGCCAGTGAACCCACATGGATGCAAGCTTCTGAGTGGTTCCAGTGCCCAGGAATATGAGAAGATTCATCTTCTGAGGAGTACCCATTTGATGACCTGTTGCTGTTGGACATGTTGCAGCCCCTCGATGTCTTGTGCTGCTTGTGGTGGCACTTCTTGTGACCTTTGAATCTTCTCAGAGCATCATATTCAGATGAGTTAGCACACTGGGAGATGTTAGGAGACAAGGCCTGCTGCTGCCCCCTGACAGGCTGTTTGAGTTGTGTGGTGTGAGCCTCAGAATGCAAGGTCTTAAGTGAGGCTACTGTGCCCAAGGGGGCCCTAGAAGTCTTAGGAAGTAAGCCAAGCTGCTTCACTTGTTTTGAGAACTGCAACAATGCCTGGGAGATGCCCACCAGCATGGTGCTGCTGTGTGGACTCAAGGGGGCTTGGCGCCCTGCTGGGGGTTCAGGGAGCTGAGTTGAGGCCTGCTGTTTTCTGGGAGCTGGAGTGGCCCATGAGGCTTTGTGCTACTGCCTATTTGTGGGTGGTGCAGCCTGCGCCACCCTGAGCTGGGTGCTTGAACCACACACTGGGCTGGCCATTTGGAAGCTATACTACTCCTTTTGGGTGGCATGTCTGAGAAGCAGGAAATGCCAGTGGAAGGACAGGTAACATATGTTGATACTTACTGAGCTAGGCCACAGTTCTGCAGGAGTGGTAGCTCAGCATGTCTATCTGTTCCCCACTTCTCCTGCTTTGAGATTTGGGAGGCAAAGGAAATTACTCCCTACCAGCAGGGGGGCACCCTTGCTAAAGCCAAAATGGCCAGGCCCCAGAAAACAAAATTGCTGCCTAGACCAGTACTATGGGTAGCCCTGCAACTTGAATTCATCTTGGGGGGGGGGGCAGCCTTGCAGAACTAAGCCTTTTTAATTATACTTCTCCCCGGTTAAGACTACAGATGTAGCCAGGAGTGATTCAGCCACAAGTAATTTCAGCAGCAAAAGGGGGAGGTGGAGCTTGGTCCAGAGGGAAAGGCTGAGTTGTGGACTGTAAGCCTAGAAGCACTGGGAGTGCTTCAGCCACCACCTCACAAAGCCATGCCACTGTGCTCCAATCTTGAAGATTGCTGTCGTCTTCTCTCATCCTCTTTGCTTTTGTTCTTCCTCTTTTTTTTGATGCTCTTTTGATCTCTAGGGCGAACTTGACTGCTTGCTGTCTGAAGCCTGACTGAGCAAGGAGGGCCCAGGCAATGTGCCTAATAAAGGAGAGGAGTGGACAAGACTATGCTTCCACCTCTCCAAGCCTTTCCCAGGCTGGTGATGATTGGACAGCTCAATGAGGAGGCTGCCCCTCCCCCTCGCAGAAGGTTCCTTGCTGCCATGGTGAGACTCCAACCTGACACTGCATCAGAAAGAAAACAGCCTTTTCCTGACTTGCTCATGTCCACAAAGTGACTCCCGCTGAGCCTGTTCGCGGGGAGGCCGAGTGTAAAAATGCAATAAATAAATAAATAAAATCATTTAGCTGGAGCTCCTTTTAGCCTCAATATTGTTTATTATAATCAGCACAGTAAAAAGTAGCATATCTACAACTGTAAAAAGATACACACACACAAAATACACACATACACACACACTCATATTAACATATTATAAGTCATCTGAACAACTGTGGATATAAGATATCTTTAGCTACCTTGAGTTTTATGGAAAGACAAGGTAGATTGTTTTTAAAATAAAACTATAATATTTCTGCGAACATACCTTCATCAACTGTAGTTTTCCTTGGATATGCCTCTGAAACGCATATTACATACCGCAAATTGTCAACAATTTTTGTTTTCTGAAGAAGTTATACCACTCTAAAAGAACTATGAATGCAAAGCAAGCCTGAGCACTAGCACTTCTCTTTTCTAAAATTAAGTACTTTAAGGAAGCAAATTGACCTTTCAAAAATAGCAAAGAGACTCAGAGTTCTTCTCCTTGCTGTATAGATTTAGTTGTCTCATTCCCCACCTGTCCTCTCATCCCCCACCTATCCTTTCCTTAGGAATGGAAGAAAGGTAGATAGAGCTAGGGAGCTATGTGGAGTATGCATATTACACCTATTATGCAACCTATATCTTGGTTACTGACTAGTTTTCAGGTATAATTCAAGGTGCTGGCTATAATTACAAAGCCATTCATAGTGTAGGACCTGCATATGTGCAGGATTGTGTCTCCATGGAGGCAATTCCACCCATCAGAGCCAAGCCTTCTGAATGTGCCACCCGGCAGATGAGTAAGGCTAACAGCTGCTCATACCTGAGCATTCTCTATAGTGGCTTATACCTGGTGGAACAGCTTGCCCGACACTTCTGTCAATTTGCAGAATGTGTAAAACAGAACTATTCAGTAGGATATTTGTAATATTATGTTATTTTTATATTATCCTCTAATGTTGTCACCCAGCCTTATTACTCCATTTGCTGTATGTAATATTTGTTTCACGGCATTGTTTCCAACTTTGCAAGCTTGCATTTTAGAGCATTGCTCTCTGGTGTTGTATGTATTATACTGGTTAGGTTGTGTGTATTATACTTGGTTAGTATTTAGTAGGTGGTTTGGTAAGTGAGTTATGTTGTTGCATGATTTGTTGCAGCCTTTAAAGGCATTTTGGATCATCCAGACAAAACCCAATTGTGGTAGGCTGAGCTGGTCCTCTCTTGGTCTGGAGACCCCCATAAAGGGTCTTGAAGATGGAGCTGTCTGTGTTTTACCCAGCATTAAACCCAGCTTGGGGGCTGTTGCCTGGCTCCAGTCTTCAGGTGGGAAGGCAAACACACAGTGGTGGAGGATGCCCATGTGGGACCTCTGGACGTACCATCCTGCAGACTCCTCCAGGAGGAGGTCTGAGGTGAAGGGTTGTGTCATCAGACTACAGGATAAAACATACAGTAAACATTGAAGTAGACTACAACCCTGCTCTGTTTATGAAGATGCATCTTCCTGAGCCATTCCATTATACTACCACCCTATTCCTTTTATCAGAATGCCCTCCTAAAAAAGTGGTGGAATAACAGGAGTGTGGGAGCCTTCCTAGCCACCTCAGGCCCAAGGTGGGAGCCACGACAGAGAATGGATATACGCAGGCATCCGTTGAGTGTGGCTGTTTGCATAGTGGTACCTTCAGAAGGCTTTGCTCAGATAAGCAAAGCTGTCATTGTGAGGTGGTCCTGCAGATATGGGTGGTCCAAGACTGTAAAGGGCAGTACAGTAACCATGAAAGTGGGTGTATTATGCTTGCATACTTTGCTGAGCTCCTAACTGTAACCAAGCTGTGACATTGTTATACAAAATAATATCCAGTCAAAAATAGAAGATTGAAGTCAAAATGAGGAGGAAGATCTTGTATTTAATTGCAATCAAACACGGAAAACAGTTAGGCCAAAGGACCCATCAAAGTTGACTGCTTTCTGAGCCCAATTAGGAAATACATGAAGTTAAATACTTAATATGACATCATCATATCATCATCATGAAAATAATATTCAAAAGGAATCATTGGTTACAGAAAATTAAACAACATTTAAATAAAAATCTCCTTATTGGTCAAATGTAAGAAAGGAGTGTCTAGGTAGGTTGGTTTTGGATTTGCCTTTCTTTTTTTATTTACGCTTGGAATATATAGGGAGCAAATTAAACTGGAACTGGTACTTAACTATAATCTGGAGAACTGTAAAGAGACCTGAAAAAGAAACATGGGCCCCGGTCACACGGGCAGGAAAATGCAGGGGGAAAGCGTGGCTGTTTGCCCCGGAGCAAAATAACATGCAGCTGTGCGATCAGACATCCCGTTGAGGTCCTGTTGAGGTCCCGTGGTTAGGGGGGAGGTGCCAATCACAGGACAATCCTGCGGCACAGCAAAGAAGCAGCCTCTCTAGCAAAAGGCTCCGCAGGTTTAACCCCTTCCAGGGCTGCAGAGGAATGCAAACTGTGTCCTCCGTTTGGTTCCCTCCAGGAGGAGCGTCAGCCAGGCCTCCCCCCACCACGCCCCCCTGCACTTCCCCCTCTGCTGCCTGGTGCAGAGAGTTCCTCTCGAGCAGGCCAAGCCAGGAGTGGGGGGGGTACGGAAAAGAGGAGGGGGCTGTGTTGTTTGTTTTTAAATGAAGTGTGTGCATGCGCCGTTGGGTGCTTGTGCGCATCTCGTGGAGACTTTGAAAAAAAACTTTTAGCAACGGGACATGGGCGGGCGCCGGATGCCACAACCTACCACCGGAAACGTGATCAGGCGCCCGCCCTTGCTCCACGGTTTCCGGAAACTAGTACCTCGGAGTTACTAGTTTTTTACCCCGCATCTTCGACGGGAAGCCTCGGGTTCACAACGGAAGCTCTACGCTTCCCAGATGTGGTGCTGTGATTGTGCCTGGAAAATCCGCCTATCTTCCGTCTCTGTAGCGTGGCAAATGCTCCTTGTGACCACAGCCATGATGTGCTTGGGCTTCTGAAGAGACACAGAAACTATTGAAGAGGTCTGTAATCTGTTGATTTCTTTCTCTTTGTGTGTGTATGTATTAAAAGATGCTTAGATAATTTTTATATGAACCAGTAGAATAATTTAAGTGAAAATTTGTGGAGGTCTGGATTGGAAGATACTTATTATACTGAGTTTAATTTATGGTTTGATATTGGCTCTTGATATTTTAATATTGAACCTGGTAAAATAGAAAATAAGGGGGAGGGGAAAATAGTAAAAACCCTGGGTGATTAAGTGTATAACAGAATTTTTTTTTTTTAAAAAAAGCAGGGAATAAGAGTAAACCAATTAAGAAAAATACTCCCCCAACATCTGCAGCATCTTTGCCTACTACACAGACTAAACTACTGGGAAATATGCTGACACTGGAATCTCTGAAAGACTTTAAAAATGATATGCAAGTTATCTTTCAAACTAGTCTGAGCCAAACTCAGACTGATATACAAACTGAATTTCATGCAAGTTTAAACCAGGTGCAGAATGACCTGCAAGACAGACTACAATCAGGCGTAAACCAGGTACAGACAGCCTTAATACAAGTCACAGATCAAATGAAAACTTAAACACTGAGATTGGAGATGTAAAAGTTAAAATGGCTGATCTTAACAAACAACTAATAGAAAATAAGAAGGAAATAACAGAAGTGGCACAACAAGCCAAGAGGGCCAAAGAGAAAGCTGAAGCAGCATCATTGAGGATGGACAGGTTGGATACACAACAGAAGATGGCCCTGGACTCTATGATTCAATTGGAAATGGATAGATCTGCTTATGTACTGAGATTTCAGAATGTACCTGAACTAAAAAGAGAAGAGCTATTCAGAGTTATGGCAGAAGGATTGGCAGACTTCATGGAAGTTGAATGTGAAGAAATGGAGAGGGAGACTGACTTTTTATTTTGAGCTAACTCTGCTTATGCAAGGAAGAATAATCTTCCAAGCGAAGTGCATGTGAAATTTACTAAGAAGGCGGTCAGAGAACGTGTGTGGAAAGAAGCACAGAATAATCCTCTTAAAATATAAATCAAGGAAATAAAAATTGTATGAGAAATTCCCTGGAAAATAAGACAAAGAAGAAAATAATATGTATTTCTGACCTCCAAATTGACAGCAAATTCAATTACATTCTGATGGCTTACTCCAGAAAGCTATATGGAATTAATAACAAAAACAAAAGAATCAGGAACCTCCCGTGCACAAGTCTAGGCCTTGTAGATTGCATTACGATAGTCTCAAGGTCATTTTAGCTTGGCTTCCTGTAGCTAGATCAGCTGAGGAAAGGTTGGGAGCTATGTTCCAGGCTAAATGTAGATAGTTTTTGCTGTTGAATGAACTTTCTTTTTCTTTTTTTTGGCTCCCGAAGGGGATTTTTTAATTGCATTTTCTATAAGTAAACACTACATGAAAAAATAAGGGAGGGTCTATAAACTATAGGGATAAAGAAAAGAAACCTCTAAAAACCCAAGAGTGGGTGTCATACAAATTGCTTTAACAAGGTTACAAGCTTATATAGCTAGGTATTTGTATAAAATCATTGAACATGTTCATCATCTTTCTATTAAACTTCCGCTCAAAATTAAACATCGTCTACTATGACTTCATAAAAAGCCCAAGAAAGCTTTATTTAAACATTTTTTTAAAACTTCAGAGTTATAATAACAAATCATTTTTCTCCTTTGGCTTCCTCGATTTATAGCCTTGTTTTGGCGCCACTGCCCCCAAGTTTGAGTCTGATTCTTCACCAGAAAATGGCCCCGCTCCATCTCTGCCATCCTTCTTGGGGCTGTCTTTTTCTTCTTCTTTTCCTTCTGCTGGATGACTATGAAGGTGCAGGAATTCATTTGCTTTTTCCACAGTGTCAATTTTTTCTTTTCCATTCACAAACTTAAAGATGGCTCCTTCAGCAGAATCCATCTATAGACAATTTGTTTCTTTTGAAGAAATGCGACCAAGTCTTTATATTTGCGCCTTCTCTTCCTTATTTCAAATGGAATATCCCAGTGATGGCAAACCTTTTATTTATCGCAAAGTGCCAACACGGCAATTTAACCTGAATACTGCGGTTTTACTTTAGAAAAAAACAATCCAAACATTAACTTAAGATGACCTTTCATTTACTTAAAATTATTTGGCATAGAATTCGACACTTTAATGATGTCTGGCTGGGGCGATGGCACGCATGCCCACAGAGAGGGCTCTGAGTGCCACCTCTGGCACCCGTGCCATTGGTTCGCCACCACTGGAATATCCTTTAAAACCTTTATCTCTTTGCCCTTGATTTTCAGGGTAACTCCATTAGCTGCTTGAAGAATTTTATCTCTGACGTTCCTTCTGGAGAATCTCACCATCACTTCTGTATACAATCTGTAGACCATATCAATATCGTTTTGCAAAGTATCCGCTTTAAAATCTGCCATTTGCTCCAATGCTTCACACATTGTCTGTGTGAGATTCTCCCCTTTTCCCTCAGAAATTCCCTGAAATCTTAAGACATAGCTTGCCTTTTCCATTTGTAACTGTAGCAGTTGGGACTCATCTGCTTGTCGCTTCTTCTCCATTGTCTGCATTTGTTTTTGCAGCTTTTTGGTGTTGGTGTCCACTTCTTTAAATTGCTGGTCCATTTGGTCTATTTTTGACAGTCTTGTTAATTTGAGCTTGCTGCATTCCATGGGGGATGCGGACAATCGCACCCCCTCCTAGCCACGGGTTCTGGCAATCATCTCCCGGAGGTCCAGGAGAGCAACTGCCATAGCGAACGCCAAAACCGGAAGCCGTTGAACGATCTTTCTTCTCTAACAGTAATGCTGCATAACCCACAGTAATTCTGGACTATGTTAAAAATCAAACGTATAATTCCCCATGCCATTCTGTGACCTTTTTTTTTGCTCTTCCAACTTATTTGAATGAAATCTGACACTGCAGCGAAGGCAGAGGAACTTTGCATGTTGGAGGTCTGGGGCTGGAGGAATTCTAGTAACTTTCCCTTTCCTGCATCCAGTAAATCATTTCAGTCCTGAGCAAGACAGCAAATAAAGGAGACTATAAGATGTGGGAGAAGTAAATCTTAAAGGACGTAATGATCTAGCACTGGAATCCCTATAGAGAGCAACAGTTTAGAGTAAGCTGTTCCAGTTTACTCTAAATATTCATTGATGCTGAGCACAGGATTTAAAACTGAAACAGACATGACATGGACCATGAATAAAATACCAATGTAAACATTAAATGTATTTACAGTTGCATTGGCTTATTCATAGCATTGGCACTGCAGCTCTGCACCCTCTTGGCCTGCCAATTACTGCATGTCAGCATTATATGTGAATGGCCTGATGCACATTTTAAGTGCATTTAAGCATATGGGGCTCACGTGGAGTACTTACATGACTAAACAGTTTGCCCATAGCTTTTGTGACATCTGTTTTTATTCTTACTTGACCCTCAAAACAGTCTTCTCTTGAGGTGATATTGCCTCAACAATTAAATCCTTTGATTGGAGCGTGAATCTTAAAATAACAAGGAGTGATTACGTGGTAATGGAATTCACATTATTCAGGTATTCAGCTGTCTTCTCCTTCAACATGTTACTTTCTGTTGCTGACCGTGAAATGGTTAAAAATGATAAGAAATCCTGCAGTCACTTCTAAAACATAATGTGGCCATAAGGCTTAATCTGCACATGCTTACTAAATAGCACCCCTCATCCCCACCCAATCTTTAAAGGGAAGTACAGACAAAATATCCTTCTCAGACCAATAGCAGTGATGAAAAATATTTACACAGACAGACTGTTGGATGGTAATGCTATGAGTCCTTGTATGGTGTCAATTTAAAATATGCTTCTGAAGAAACCACTTGGGTGTTTGGGCTGTGCTACCTAGGCTCCCTTGAATTCTGTTCTCAAGAGGCTGTATAGATGGCCAAATGGGTTTATTGATATTATTATTATTATTTATTACTAGGAGTAAGGGTTAGAAGAAATATGACAAGTTCTAGAAGGAAACTCCAGGTGAGTGTCCCGGCTGTGGCTGGTTGGGCGGCAGAGGGAAGGGGAAAATAGAGGGAGGCAAGCCATGTTTATTTCCTTATGCTTAGCTATAAGGCAGGGCTATCTCAAGTCATTTTGCTGCCCCAAGTGGGCAGTATGGGAGGACAGCCTCATGGTAACAGGTATGGTTCCCTCCACTCCTGACTTATGTTGATTTGGGGTTCTGCAGTGGCAGCTAAGGTAGAAAAGCACCTCCTCCTATGCCATGTCTTCTGGGTTCCAAGGGTCTGGAAAGCGGTTCCATAGCCAGTTACAGGGTTGCCAACTCTGGGTTGGGAAATACCTGTAAATTTGAGGAGTAGAGCCTGGGGAGGGCAGGGTTTGGGGTGCGGAGGGACCTCAGCAGGGTATAATTCCATAGAGTCCATTGCCCAAAGCAGCCATTTTCTCCAGGAGAAATACTGGCAATACTGGCAATACTAAGGGTTGGGAAATACCTGTAAATTTGAGGAGTAGAGCCTGGGGAGGGCAGGGTTTGGGGTGCGGAGGGACCTCAGCAGGGTATAATTCCATAGAGTCCATTGCCCAAAGCAGCCATTTTCTCCAGGAGAACTGATCTTGGAGATCTCCAGGTGCTGCCTGGAGGATGGCAATACTAAGGGGAGGGCCAGACCTGTAGATTTGAGGGGTAGAGCCTGGGGACGGCAGGGTTTGGGGTGTGGAGGGACGTCAGCAAGATATAATTCCATAGAGTCCATTGCCC
The DNA here is from genome assembly GCF_001447785.1 of Gekko japonicus. Lineage (NCBI taxonomy): Eukaryota > Metazoa > Chordata > Lepidosauria > Squamata > Gekkonidae > Gekko > Gekko japonicus. The sequence continues at coordinate 67,151 of NW_015164238.1, forward strand.
AAAGCAGCCATTTTCGCCAGGAGAACTGATCTTGGAGATCGCCAGGTGCTGCCTGGGGGATGGCAATACTTAGGGGAGGGCCAGACCTGTAGATTTGAGGGGTAGAGCCTGGGGAGGGCAGGGTTTGGGGTGCAGAGGGACTTCAGCAGGGTATAATGCCATAGAGTCCACTGCCCAAAGCAGCCATTGTAATAGCTGGGGAATTTTTTGTAGGGGAAATGATGTGCTGTGACTGGGGAACACGGTGATTTCCGGGAGATTTTACCTCAGGACACATTGAATGACTCCCAACAGCAACAACAAACTGTTTAGATGTTAGAAGCAAAGGCCAACGAGGCTGCATATGCAAATGACCTCTGTGTTCCAACTGGCTATTAGGGGGAGAGGACTCTGAGCCCCTTTAAACCCATGCTTTCGGTTCCCCACAAAAGCTGCAAAAGCAGCTGAGTGGGGGAGCAGCTTGCTCACCCCTGCCTAGCTGTTTCAGGCTGTCTGGTGCAGGCCCTTTAAACTTATGCAGTCCCTTTAAAGTTTAAAGGGAGCACACAAGAAAGCTCAAAAAAGCTGTGGTAGGGAGCACCTGCTTCCACCACTGGGCTGTTTCGGGCTTTCTTGTGCTGTCCCTTTAAAGCTTAAAGGGAGTGCACAAGAAAGCCCAAAAAAGCTGAGCTCCCCATTTCTCAGCTGTTTTGGGTAGTCTTGTGCAATCTCTTTAAACTGTACAAGACAGCCTGAAAAACAACTGAGCAGTGGGGAGCTACTCCCCCACCACTCAGCTGTTTTTGGGCTTTCTTGTGCACTCCCTTTAAACTGCACAAGGAAACTGAAAGCCAAGAGAACAGTTGAGTGGTGGGGAGTGTCTGCTCCCCGCTACTGAGCTGTTTCAGGCTGCCTTATGCAGTCCCTTTAAGTGCACAAGAAAGCCTGCTCCCCACCACTTAGCTGTTTAAACTTAAAGGGACTGCACAAAACAGCCCAAAACAGCTGAGCAGGCTTTCTTGTGACCCCCTTTCAACTTTAAAGGGACTGCACAATACAGTCCGAAACAACTGAATGATGGGGAGGAGACTTCTCTCCATCACTCATATGTTTTTTGAGCTTTCTACAAACCGCTTTCAATGGGGTTTACAGGGGCATAAACTGGTTTGGTTCACAAACAAACTTCCCGGTTCAGTTTTTAGTTTGGCCATGGACCATGAACCAACATGAATCACATTTTTCCAGTCTGTGCCCATTCCTGATGTTTATGTTCAAAGGTACACAGTTTGTTAACAAAATAGAGCCTTGCTATTAGGATGCTGTAATTCAGATACAATTTTAATGATACTTTTGATGGGAAAACATATATTTTAGAAGATTAAACATGGCTCTGCAAAAAAGCACATAACCCCTGGCTCCACTGAAGAAAGTGATGTTTAAAATACCTGAAAGTGAAAAACTCTACTTTGGAAAATAAAACACTTGCACTTTGAATGTAAAGGCTCATGTATAAAATAAAACCACAATAAATCTCTGGCATCGAGTAAAACATTCAGAGGAAAAATATTCATAGGGGAGGGAGAATTTTTGTCAGGGGAGTGGTTTGCAGGTCAGGCTGGAGTTACCTTTGACTAGTAAAATGTATGGGAAATCACAGCAGACCTTAAAAATGTAAAAATAATGCAAATGAAATCACTTTGGTCTTGAGATAATAACTATGGGATTTGTACAGCATTCTTGTTTCAAATTACAGCTATCAATTGAGGTGCACCTGTTTAAATCCCTCCCCCTGTTCTAAAGCCCGCTTAGAAAGGAAGCTGCTTATGTTAGAAACTAAGGACTATAATATAAAGTGCTGAACAGTTTATGAGGCAAATTAACAACACTCCTAACTTCACCTGTTTCATTCAAATAAATTTTGTTGCCATCTCCTTCATTACTGAGAGAAAACTGTCACCTCAGCAACTTACTCATCAACATTGGACAGTACAAAACTCCCTTATGCTTAAGCATTTACATCAGCACATTCCAGGTTTTCTTATTACATAATTTCAATTCCCTCAGTGTTTAGTTGTCAAGAACTGGGGATGAAAAGGAAACTAATTAAGATAACAAAGAGGAGGCAGGTTTCTAATATATGCATTTGAATGACTGAAATCTGTAACGAGAGTTTCCTTTATAAAAAAAATCATGTCGCCATAACTCAGTAACTAATTATATTCACATATTGTATATATTTTAGTGCTCATGTTGGGTAAAACATCATACATTCAGTGAGTTTCCCTTCTGTTGAACTTATTTGACATAGGTCTGTTAATAAGAACATTTCTTCATTATTCTGTTCAACTGTACAAATGAAAACCAATCCTTTCATTCCACATCCTTCCAAGAAAAATAAATCAAATGTGAAGTTGATTTGATGCATTAACATTCAGGAAACAGAATCATATTGAAACATTCTACAGAATCATTTCTGAAAACACAGCATGCACATTTCATTCATGTTAAGTTTACTCTTCAGTCATTAATTTTCACTAATTTATCTAGTATTCAGTTTTTCCATTTCCATTTATTCATTTCAAGTGCTGTGCTGAATGTTCCCTAATTTCAATATTTGCCTCTAGATTAGCACATTTGGCACAGAAGTTTAATAAGAAAGAACTTTAATGAACATCTTCACTGCACTTCTTCCTAGAATCACGAGTCCAAAAAGGGGCTCTATAGTCCTCCTAGGCCAATCCCTGTTCAGTGCAGGAAATCCAGATTTAGCATTCCTGAGAGACGATTTTCTAGTCTCTGCTTGAGAATTTTCAATGAGAGGGGAACTCACATTGTCTCTAGTTAATTTATTTCATCCTTCAACTGCTCTTACCATTGGGAAGTTTTTCACAATGATCAACAGAAATCTTTCCTCCATTAGCTCTCCTGACTTGTTTCTTTGCCATACCATTCTCCTTCTTGTTTTGTCTCTGCCTCATGTTAACACACTGTTGTTTAGTACCATTGTCTGTTGCAATCTATGTGAATTTGTCCCTATAGGCATCCAAGACATCATGTCATATGTAGTGTTGTAACACCTTTAGCAAAATCATGTGGTTCACCACCACAGCCAATTCAGTTGAATGTCAGGGAGGCTGAGAGCTGTGAGGGGTCCCAGAGAACACTACGGTCGGGGTCGCAACATCGCCTGGCGACCCTGGGCCCGAAAGAGGCCAGGCTTGCTGCCACGAGGGTCCTTTTCGGTGGCGGCTCCTATCTGGTGGAATGAGCTCCTGGAAGAGATCAGGGCCCTGAGGGACCTGTTACAGTTCCGCAGGGCCTGCAAGATGGAGCTCTTCTGCCAGGCTTTTGAGGACATCATGTCATATGTAGTGTTGTAGCACCTTTAGCAAAATCATGTGGTTCACCATCACAGCCAATTGAGCTGAATGTCAGGGAGGCTGAGAGCTGTGAGGGGAAAATGGTGCAGAAAAGAAAAGCATTCCAACAGTATGAATAAACAACATAAAATTTCCAAGGATACACTAATCTAATCTAAAATTCACCATTTTCCGGCAACAGAGTTTGCAAGGGAGACACCAGAGGGAAACTGCTGAATTAGAATTCATTAACAAGTCTAACACCTTCTTCTCAAGGACTTAACAAATATTTGGGATTCTTCATAAAAGACTTAACCAGTGTATTGAAACTAGGGAGACTGCATTGTCACTAGTTACCAATTACTGTTGTTTTAAATGGTCTGTAATTTTCGTGATTGCATCCCACCAGGTACTTCCTTTATTTCATGGTCCTTTGACCGTATTGTTTAAATTTTTCTTCATAATCTTGTGTGTCTGCCTACTGAGTACCCAATACATTTATCTGATAAAGTGGACTCTAGTACTCGAAAGTTTGTTACAATAAAAGTTTGGTAGTTTATCAGGTGCCATAAGACTTCTGCTTATTTTTGTTTACAAATGTCAAGCAAAAGAAATAAGCAGAAGTCTCATGTTTCTTTGAAGACTTCATCAGGGGTGATTTTTAAACATGTATACATGAAAATGAACATGAAAGGAGACAGGAAGTTTCAGGTTGATCTGATTCTTGACTTCTACATTTTATTTTCAGTTATGATGCTTGTCAGTTGTCAGCAGGTCTTTTCACCAAAAGATCATGCAGTTATCTCCATATCAAGTAACTGTCTAAATATCCCTTCCACATACAGACTCACGGTGAATAAGATAACATTATGTATACATTTCTGCAATGTAAAAGTCTTCTGCACACAGGAGCTGTGCAATTAAAATGACAATGAGGCTTCCAGTGGCATTGCAAGAGGCAGCAAAAACTATACACAAGGACTGAATAGCTTTGGAACTGGGACAGAGGATTCTAAGGCCTGGGACCCAGCCAGAGCATATAAATTCACCAGGTACACACAGTGATAAACTCACACTAGGTTAGATCCTAAGGTGCCCCTGCATGAATTAAAGGCACTTTTGCTCACGAGATGAGAAATTTCCACAATTTTCCCTTTCAAGACCTTCCCATGCTGTAGGCCACATTTTTGTTAGGATCCTAATTAGGGTTGTCAACCCTGGCTTGGGAAATTCCTGGAGATTTGGAGACAGTTTGTGGGAAAGGTGGAGTTTGGGGGCAGGGGAAGGAACTCAGTGAGGAATACAATGCTATAGATTCCACTCTCTGAAGTGGTCATTTCCTCCAGGGAAACTAATCTCTATAGTCTGAAGATCAGTGGTAATTCTCCGGTGGTCCAGGAGTGGGGCAGTCCTTGACTCCTTACTCCTGAAAAAGCACCTCCTCTTCCGTAAAAGGGCCAGCAAAACTTTGATCCCTTGGAGGAGGGGCTTATCTTCTGATTCCCAGTTTTACCGGCCCTGCTTTCGAAGCAGGACGTGCTGGCGGTGCTCTGAAGAGCACAAAGATGCAAGGAAGTTTTGCAAGACTAAGAAGAGCTGGGGTTTGCGTGGAAGGTGACTGCCTTTCTTACCCTGCAGCCCCTGGATCCCCAGGGACTGTGAAGATGATGCCGGTGGTCTGAGGAGGCTCCCAGGTGATAGCGGCATTGGAAAAAATGCTCCGGGCCCACTGGGAAGTGCGTGTGAAGAGCGCCAACCCCCCTTCCATCCCCTTCTCAGCCATGGCTTGGGTTTGGGGCATGCAGCATTCTTGGAGACGCTGGGGAGAGCGGAGGCCTGGAGCGAAGGCCGAAGGAGGTGCGGGAAATCCGATGCCTTTCCCTCGGCATGATGCTGGAGCTCTCTTTCTCTCCCTTGCCTGCAGGAAGGGTCCAGAGAGAGAGGAGCTTCTGAGCAGCCAACCAGGTCTTCTGAGTCATGGTAGGACTGCCTGCAGAGCGACTTTGGAGGCCCCCTGGGGGGGAGGGAAGAGAAAATTCTTTCCCTTGCCTCATTGTTTTTTTCTGCCAGTACCCTCCCTTCGCTGGTTAATCCATGTAGAGGGGGGGGGGAATCTAAGGGTGCACCTTAGGAATCCGCTATTGAGATCAATGCAGGATCTTTTGTTTTTTCTCCTTTTGTATATGGATTCTCCTACTCACTGAACATGAATGGTGGGAGGAAAAGGAAGGGGGAAGATGACCCGCCATTTTCTAGGAGCCAGAGGGTGATAGTTCTCACTTTTACTTTCAGATTAAGATGAAATGGCTGAAAAAGCGGGAATATCTTGTTCTCAGGGATCTGAGAGCCTGGAACCCTCCCAATTTACAAATGTAGCTTCTCAAAATCCTGAGCCCAGTGGAGAGGAAGCTCAATTTAAACTTCTTTCCTGACTTAAGGAAGAAATGAGGAAGTAGTTCACTGGTCTTTGGCAGCAGTCAGCTTCTACTCTGTCCCCTGGATCATTTTCTAAGAGAGATAGGAGCCCTGGCTTAGAGAGTACTCCACCTCCTAGCAAAAAATGTAAAAAATCCTTGCAAGGAAAGGGCTTCACTTCTTTAATCAGTGACCTTGAGGATGATGAGGACTTGGAAGTATCATCCCCTGAAAGGGAAGAAGGAGAACTTTCTGACGAGGAGGAAGAGGAAGTGGTTCCACTCATACAATCTAGACTCTTTCCACAAGATTTATATAACAAACTGTTGTCCAAAGTTATTAGAACATTAGAACTCACATATACTCCAAAGATTCAGGAAGATGCGGAGGATCCAGGGTTGCCCATGAGTGCAAAAGCGACTCCCAAAACTACCACCAAAGCAATAGGTGTGCCAATCCCAGCAGCAATAGGTGTGCGAATCCCAGCAGCTTGTTATAACATTATTATGGCTGAATGGGAACACCCAGCATATCCCAAGTGGATGATGCGATTAACTCCTTAGCTTCTACATCACTTCTCCCCATGGATGCTGACAGCCTACCAAAAGACAAAAGAATTGAAAAGGCATTGCACAGGTATGGATGCTGACAGCCTACCAAAAGACAACTGCGACAAAAGAATTGAAAAGGCATTGCACAGGGATTTTGAAACATCAACCATCTCTCTTCGAGCATCAGCTATGGGTTCTTTTGTTTGCCAGAGCAGCCTATACGTGGGCTTCAGAGCTATCTATAGCTGATAGTGATCTTCAGAAGAGTCTTAAGGATAATCTTAAGAAAATAGCTCTGGGCATAGCATTTGCTGCCGACGCATCTCTGGATGCAATGCAACTTTTAGCGAGGGCTATGGCCTGCAGCGTAACTGCCAGGAGAAATATCTGGCTTAGACACTGGGATGCTGATCCGGCGGCAAGGTCAAAGGTTGCAGTGGTACCTTTTAAAGGGGTCAGCCTCTTTGGAGTGGGCCTGGATCGATATTTAATCGAGGATAAAGATAAGAAATGGGTACTTCCTTCAAAGAAGAAGTCCTTGAAGTTTAAAGGGAAACCTCAGTCCTTTCGAGACTTCCGCTGGGATGATAGACAACAACCCAGTAAAAATTTCAGAGGAAAGTGGAATAACAAACCTAGAGACAGTGGCACTCGCAACTTCACGACAGGGAACAAAAGGACCCAAGAAACCATCTGCATGACTATGCCGAGAAGTCAATGGGAGTGGGTGCCAGGTTGCAACACTTTTCTCAACAATGGCATCAGACAATTACAGACAAATGGGTTCTGGAGACAGTGACTTTGGGTTATGCGATAGAATTCTAGAAATTTCCCAAACATCGTTTTCTGGAGATTCCAAAGAAAAAGATATTTTAAAAACAGAGAATAATGACTCAGGCTATCCAACATCTTCTGACAATTGGAGCCATAGAGGGAGTACCAGAGACAGAGAAGCGGCAAGGAGTTTACTCCATTTTCTTTACGGTTCCAAAAAAGAATGGGGACACCAGAGCCATTTTGGACTTAAAATGGCTCAACAGGCATGTACGGACACGAAAGTTCAAAATGGAGTCGTTGAGATCTATCCTGGCAGCAATACAGAAGGGGGACTTTATGGTGTCCATAGATCTGGTGGAGGCTTACCTGCACATCTCAATATGAGTAGCCCACAGGATGTTTCTGCGGTTTGCGTATCATGGCAAACACTTCCAGTATCGAGCCCTTCCTTTTGGGCTCAAATTATCTCCCAGGGTCTTCACAAAGGTACTGGTGGCTCTGGTTGCTTATCTGAGGATGCAAGGTGTGACACTGTTTCCATATCTCGACGATATTTTGATAAAGGCGGAAACCAGTAATCGAACGAGCCAACACCTAGATTTAATGATACAGATGTTACAGGACCACAATTTTATCATCAAGAGGGAAAAGAGCACTCTGAAACTGATTCAGATACTTACCCACCTGGGAGTTCAGATCAATACAATCATGGACAAGGTCTTCCTCTCTTAAGAGAGGCTGGAAAGATTTCTACTTCTGTTGAACCAGATACTGGAAGTTCAGATGGTGGAGGTGATGACTCTGCCGTGTCTCCAGGGGATGATGGTGTCATGCCAGGACTTACTTCCATGGGCCAGAGTACACACGAGATTGTTACAGCTTTTTCTACTACGCTATCAGAAGGACATAACATTCAAAATAGTGAAGAAGGTGGAATTACCACAGGAAGTGAAGTCAGCGCTGTTGTGGTGGGTGAATCCAAGTCGATTTACAGAAGGGATGCCACTTCGGAAACCCGAGAGGACGGTGATAACAACAGACGCGAGCCTGTTCGGTTGGGGAGCTCATGCCCAAGGACTCATGTTTCAGGGCACTTGGTCAGAAGTAGAACAGACCAGGAGCATCAACTTTTTGGAACTCAGAGCTATAAAACTAGCTCTTGTGTGCCTTCAGGATCACCTGTTGAACTGTCATGTGCTGGTAAGAACAGACAACACGACGGCAAGGGCCTATATAAACAGGCAGGGAGGCACAAGATTCCGCAGGCTAGACCTGGAGGCGGTACAGATAATGCAGTGGGGAGAGGAACATGTGTGCTCCCTAAAAGCAGTCCACGTATCAGGAAAGGACAACGTGGTTGCAGATTGGTTAAGCAGACAGACCGTAGACCAAGCAGAATGGATGCTAAACAGAGAGGTTTTTCAATGGATCAACGACAAATTTGGGACAGCGAAAGTGGATCTCTTCGCATCCAGTCACAACAATCAAGTCCCACTGTTTGTTTCCAAATCATTCATGGAAGGGGCTCTGGGCACGGATGCCCTGAATTGGGTGTGGCCAAAGAACCTACTACATGCCTTTCCGCCTCTGCCACTCATTCCCAGGGTGGTACAATGTGTGATAGATCAACAGGCGGATGTAATTCTGATAGCGCCCTTCTGGCCAAGAAGGGCGTGGTTTCAAGACTTGTTGGGGTTATCCATCAGGGAACCGTGGCGCCTGCCTGTTAGGAGGGACCTGTTGACTCAGGGGGTGATGGTACATCCGTGGCCAGAAATGCTACAGCTGACAGCATGGAGATTGAGAGGAGGCAATTAGAAACCTTGGGTTATGGAACACAGGTGGTCTTGACATTATTGGCCTCCAGGAAAGTGTCCATGAATAGAATTTATAATAGGACATGGCAAACGTTCTCTACATGGTGTGGGGAACGAGGGTTGGACCCATTACAAGTCCAGGTGGGGGAGGTGCTAGCTTTCCTGCAGCAGGGGCTGACAGTGGGTCTCAGTACGAATACCTTAAAACGTCAGGTGGCAGCGCTCTCAGCCATAAGGGGGGCGAAGAAGGGTAGGTCTTTCTCACACCATCCGCATGTGAAGTGTTTTCTTAGGGGAACATTCCTCATTAATCCTCCTCAGGTCCATCGCTTTCCTACATGGAAATTGAATACGGTGCTTCAAGCCCTCGCTAAGGGACCTTTTGAACCAATCTCTTCCTGTCCTATGAGGGAGATTAAACTGAAAACGGTTTTTCTAGTAGGGAGTACATCGGCCCGTAGGGTCTCAGAGTTGAGGGTGCTATCCATCCATAAGGATCTATGTATTTTCCACAATGACAATTTTCCACAATGACAGGGAGGTGCTTAGGTTAGATCCGGCGTTTATCCCTAAGGTTAATTCTAGTTTCCATCGTTCAGAGGACATAGTGTTGCCTTAATTCTGTTCCAATCCTACTCATGAGAAGGAGAAGGTATGGCACAGGTTAGATGTGCGTAGAGCGTTGAGCTTCTACATAGACAGGACTAGGGATCTGAGGAAAACTGAATCCTTATTCGTCTCCTATCATAAGACATAGAGGGGTAAGGGCGTTTACAGTTCTACCTTAAGTAGATGGATGAGGGAATGTATCCTTCAGGCTTACAGGGTGCAAGGTTTGGTTCCCCTGGAGGGGGTTACGGTACATTCAGTGAGAGGGGCAGCCACCTCAGCGGTCTATAGGGCTGTTTGGTGTAGTGGTTAAGTGTGCAGACTCTAATCTGGGAGAACTGGGTTTGATTCCCCACTCCTCCACTTGCACCTGCTGATGTGACCTTGGGTCAGTCACAAGCTCTGGCACAGCTGTCCTTGAAAAAGAGCAGTTTGTGTCAGAGTTCTCTCAGCCCCACCCACCTCACAGGGTGCCTGTTGTGGGGAGGGGAAGGGAAAGGAGTTTGTAAGCCGCTCTGAGACTCCAAGTGAAGGGCGGGGTATAAATCCAATCTCTTCTCTTCTACTTCTTCTTCCTTCCCTAGAGGTCATTTGTAAGGCTGCCACCTAGAAATTGGTGCACTCATTCACAAAACATTATAGGATTGATAAATTGGCCTCAGCGGAGGCGGCTTTTGGCAGGCGAGTCCTCCAACAGACCCTATAAGTTTTGAAAGTCGCTGGACCCACACAGGGCGTGAACTGTTCTTTTAAGTCCCAGGAGTAAGGAGTCAAGGACTGCCCCACTCCTGGACCACCGGAGAATGGAAGATTTGTATTCACTTACCGTGAAGCTTCCTTCTCGGTGGTCCAGAGTGGGGCAGTCCTACCCACCCTCGTTTGGAGGGGGCGATTTTCGATTATTTTAGGGTCTAAGGATTGGAGAGGGTACAGTGATACGGCCTGGCTATAGGCGTGTTTATCTGACAATGAATTACTGTTAGCACATGGTTCTATATGCAAAACATGTTGAATAAAGCTGTGTTCTTTCTCCCTTGGGTAGTTTTATTGGTTCTGGCTACTGGGAGGGAGGGGTAGAAGTCTGGTTTAGTTTTTATTGACAGCTGTCAAAGGAGGTTGACTTTTGGTATGACTGGGGATCAGAGGATAAACCCCTCCTCCAAGGGATCAAAGTTTTGCTGGCCCTGTTTACGGAAGAGGAGGTGCTTTCCCAGGAGTAAGGAGTCAAGGACTGCCCCACTCTGGACCACCGAGAAGGAAGCTTCATGGTAAGTGAATACAAATCTTCCATTCTGGGAGAATTCCAGTCTCCACTTGGAAGTTGGTAGCCATAATCCCAATGTTCAAGAACTGTGTGATACAAGAACTGCATAAGATGTGAGAAGGTGAAAAGGATCCATCCCACGAGTGGAGTTCTGATCACGTTTCCATGGATCCAAAGCTTTGTTCAGTAGCAGCGTAAGCTGTCTCTTTTCTTCTAATGGTGGAAATGGTAACAGGTCAGTGGGGACTACATGGGCAATAGAGATCCATGAGCACTGCCAACCCAGAGGCCCACAATGACTCCCATCAGGTCTGGTGTAACCTGTTCAGTCCCTTATAAAACACCAAATCATTCTTCTAGACTGCATGTCCTTCTCTAAATGTTCAGAGCTACCCATAGACTAGCATTTTCAGGAAATAAAAACAGGAAACAGAAATACTCTTAAATTGTATGGACACAGGCACAAAGAGATGTGCTGAACAGAAATACATTATTCTACCATTTTTCAGCAAAAAAAAACCCTTGCTGTTGTCTGTACAGAAGGCAAGTGCTGCTGTTATATTTTTGGGGCGTTGTTTTTCTTAGTCCAAAAATAAATATCCACAAGAAACTGCAGTATAAGCATTAACTGCATCTTTACAAAATATGTACTAACTAATAACTTGATATTGGGATAACCAAAAGAATGGAAGGAAAACATCTGTTCTAGTAAGGTGGTACAACTGCCTTTTTTGTATCTGGCAAATAATACTTTTTTCACATAAAAATTAATTAGTAATATTGTCTCCCTTTGTGCTTTCTCCATTGCCCTATTCAGTTCTTTTAAACATAATTTTACTGGAAAGTCGGGCCTGGGTCATTTCTCGTCACAGCTACCTCAATTGTATTGCATGTGGGATAATCAGATTTGCTTCAGTCTACTGTTGACAATGCTGGCCCAGGACAAGTAAAAAGCTGTCCTTCAAAGTATTAACACCCTCCCTTCCCTCTTAACTGAAGTTGAAATAGAAAACATTGCAAGCCATGCTCAGACAAGCCCAAGTCTGCTGTGTTAAAGGATGACATTTCTGACAATGGAGCTGTCCAGCACTCCTAGAAATAATGGGTCTTAATCATGGCAGGAATTAGCACACACGACAGGTGATTATGTGCTGGGAATGTTCCAGGACCAGCTGTGTTGATTTACATTATTTGTAATCTCTGCAATTGCAGCTTTTCAAAATCATTGTTATTCAGAATTGGGGGAACTAATAGGAGGGGGGAGTAATAGTGTAAAGGATAGGATTAGTGGGGGGGGGGGAAGGAACAAATATTACAATTTGTAAGGGTGGAAATCTGTCAAAAGCCTGAACTTTGCTGGCCAGTTTACCAGTCTTTGGCATAGACTCTCTTGTTCCATTAAAAAAATAGCTCTAATGTAATCAGCGTCATATCTTTTCATCCATTGATAACAGGCCAATTATAGAACTTGCTTGCAAATGAAAGGAGCAGCCATTATCTGCCAAAAGGTTTGGAGAGGAAATCCTTTCTGAAATATTAACACTCCTTAGTGTGTTTCTAGGAAAACTAATTTTTAAAATTTATTTCATAAACTACATTCTCTTCATAATAGGAATGCGCTTAAAACAGAAACTGGCGATACAAGCTCTCCTAAGGTGCTTATGTCATTATCTTCTCACAGTCATTACACTTAAAATGAATTTAATTTCTAAAAGTAGTAGAGCAATCTTTTTTTTTGCAAATGCTAAGTTGATCCAGTCATATTGCTCCTTGTTTTCCCCCTTCCTATCTTATATTTATGAGAACAAAGTTTGAGTTCAGTGGCACCTTTATGACCAACAAAGATTAATTCAAGGTATAGGCTTTCATGTGCAAGCACACTTCTTCAGATACAGTGAAACAGAACCCCCTTAACCATTACTGATGGGGGGGTCATCAGGAAGGACCAGTTAGAGTCAAGATGCATAAGAACTGGGTGATTATAGCTGGATTAAGGCAAGATTAGTATACAAAAGCAAATGTTAGCATGTAGATGTAAGAATGACATTTGAGCTCAGTGCACGTTCAACACAAACATAGGTCAATACTGGGTACAAGCAAGAACTCCTACTGGTTTCTTAGTTTTGTGATTCTTAAGGTCAGATTTGGGTCCATTTATCCTTTGGTGTAGAGTTTGAACTGTTTGTCCTATGTAGAGCACTGAAGGACATTGTTGACATTTAATGGCATACACAAGGTTAGAAGATGAGCAAGTGAATAAACCTGAGATGGTATAGTTGATGTTGTTAGGTCCAGTGATTGTTTTGCCTGGGTATATGTGGCAGCAAAGTTGGCATCTGGGTTTGTTGCAAGCTCTGGTACCAGTGTCCATGTTCAAATTAGATGTTGTATTATTGTAGGTGAGTAGTTGTTTGAGATTGGGGGGCTGTCTGTGTGCAAGAAAAGGTTTGTCCCCCCAGTACTTGTGAAAGAGAGCTGTCATTATCCAGTAGAGGTTGTAAGTTGCTGATGATGCGTTGAACTGTTTTGAGTTGAGAGCTGTATGTCGCCACTAGTGATGTTCTGTTATTCTCTCTTTTGGGCCTGTCTTGCAACAGGCTTTCTCTGGGTACCACTCTGGTTTTGTTAGTCTGTTTCTTGACTTCATCAGGTGGATACCTTAGTTCCAAAAAGATTTATTGTAGATCCCTCAGGTGAGAATCTTTGTCTGTAGGACTGGAGCAGATGCAGTTGTAGGATAGAGCTTGGCTGTACACAATGGATCGTTTGGTATGTTTAGGATGGTGGCTGGAAGCATGTAGGTATGTTTGTCAGTCAGTGGGTTTCCAGTATCAGGTGGTTAATGAGATGACTGAAGCACTGATGGTTGTTTTTTTAAAAAAAAAAAAACTAAGAAGACCATTGGATAGAAGTGTCACTGGATGAGACCAATGCTGGGTCCTTCATTTAGTCCAGCATCCTGTTTCACACAGTGGCTAACCAGACACCCCCAGAAGACCACATGAAGGGTTGAGAAATGTCCCCATCAGAAATAGTATCCAGAAGTTGTTGTGATAGTTACAGTGTGATTCACCAATGTCAATGGGCTTAGAAGGGTGCAGGCCTCGATTCCTGCCGGAGCGCACCGGAGCACCACTCCACCAGTCAGGAGCCCAGGGGCGAGCACATAAGCCCCGCCCCCTGCTCCCACCAGCCATCAGTTGGGACATGGGGGGGAACGTTCCCCCACCACCCTGAGCCCCAGGGTGGTGGCCTTGGACTTGTAGGGGCAAATTCCACCTCTCGCGTGAGAGGTCATTCTGGCTCCCCCAGCTCTCCTTTTGCGCTCCTTAAAAAGTTATGGCTGCTGCAGCTGTTCTCAGCGGCAGCTGTGACCCCCCACGGGGGGTGGGGCAAAATGTTCTCCTGACTCCCTGAGCCCCGGGGTGGTGGGCTTGGACTTGTAGGAGCAAATTCCACCTCTCGCAAGTGGTCATTCTGGCTTCCCCAGCTCTCGGGAGGGGCTCTTAAAAAAGTTATGGCCGCCGTCGCTGTTTTCGGCGGCAGCTGCAACGCCCGCGCGGGGGGAGGGGCGAAGCGAAACATTCCCTTGCCTCCCTGAGCCTCGGGGTGGTGTCCTTGAACTCGTAGGGGAAAATTCCACCTTTTGCGTGTGATGTTCAATGACTGAATTTAGGCCTTGCAACACACATATTTGCAACACACGCTTGCGGGGAGGGCGGGGTAAAAATGTCAAAATAAATTTAAACATTTTTTTCCCAACAATCTATACTCTGTGTTGCCCATGGCCCACGCAAACCTGTTCCTATTCCTGGCATAGGAGAGAAAGCAGCATGGTATAGCTTGGATCTCATCTGATCTGGGAAGCTAAGCAAGGTTGGTACTTGGATAGGAAACCAGCAAAGAAGTCTCTGCAGAGGAAGGCAATGGCAAATGCAGCTTTGATGCTCGTGCGGGGGGAGGGGCGGGGCGAAACGTTCCCTTGCCTCCCTGAGCCCTGTGGTGGTGGCCTTGGACTCATAGGGGCAAATTCCACCTCTCGTGTGTGACATCACATGATGCGAGTGGACATCACATGCGACTAACCAAATGCACATCCCTCCAGCAGCTGGCTTGCTCGGACTCTCTGCAGCCGCGGGGATCCTGAGCAAGCCAAGGGAAGGGAAAGTGGTTTAAACCGCCTCTCCTTCCCTCCAGCAGCCGTCTTTCTCGGGATCCCTGAGCAAACCAAGGGAAGGGAAGGTGGCGGAGCAGCTGGAGACATTGAGCCTCAGCTCCACAAGTAATGAGCACTTGAGCCCCGCCCCCAGCAGCCCTCAGGCCGGAGCACATGGGGCAGTCTTGGGAGCAGTTTTTTCTCATTTGCGAGTCTGGCTTCCACACTCCTTTAACAAGGCAGCCCTGAAGCTTGGGGCGGTGGGAGTTTCTTTGCACGCAGCTTGTGAGGCTGGCTGAGTGCCTCTTCTGCTTGCCCACCTCTCGCCTCTGCACCTCATCTTCTGCCAGGCATGGAGGAGC
>NW_015164238.1:83215-89829 GCF_001447785.1 Gekko japonicus
TGGCCCCCAGTGATCCTGGAGGTTTTTTTTAATCATATTCTGGGTGTGGAACAGGGGTCACTGGGGTGTGTGTGGGGTATTGGTGAATTTCCTGCATTGTGCAGGGGGTTGGACTAGATGACCCTGTAGGTCCCTTCCCACTCTATGAGTCTATGATTCTATCATTCACCCAGGCTGGCTGTGGGTACGCCAGCACCTCTGTCAGGCAGAAGCTCCTGAGATCCTCCCCTTCCCCTTTTCCTTCGCCTGACTTGGAGGCGAAGGGAAGGGAGAGGGGGGAAAGAATGGATCCCAGGTGCTTCTGCTTGTCAGAGGGGCTGGTGCACACTTCTGGTGATGTCAGGGGGTGTGGCATATGCTAATACGTTATGCTAATGAGCTCCTGCAGCTCTTTTTCCACTAAATGACCCCTGGAAGGGTGTAAGTCTGTTTAAGGTGGCATAATTCACCATCTTACATGTGTGTTTTTCATTGTGTGAAATCTAACCTTCCACGTTATATGAGTTAAGTGGAGTGAACAGTATGTATTACCCATTGCAACTAATCACAGAACTGCTTTTGACTGGGGTTTTTTTACATTGTAATGGAGAAATAGGTGTTCTGTTTTGATCAACATATGAATCTTCTAACCATGTTTGCCTTGACTGCAAACAGTTAGGATCATGGTGGAGACTTAAACTCCAACAATAAAGGCATTATTCCATGTATGGAGGATGTAGAAAAGGAGTCCTGGGTTCAGCTCGTCCTGTCACTTCATCCCAGTCTGATGATCTGCATTTTCGTAGCTTACACCATTGGACTAACAGAATTTGGTAGAGATGTATGTGCAGTAGAGTCCAGAAAGTTCAGTGTTGTTCATATGACCTGAAAATGCACAAAACACAAAAGAGGGATATAGCACAGGCAAGACCTTCTGAGCCATCACAGCTGCAGTTGCTAAAGCTAACCTCTTTACCTGGTAATCAGTGGGTTGGATCCAGCCATTCTGCTGGTGCCAGTGTGCTCCTTTGGGATGTTAGGCTTTTGTAATCCATAAGGCTCTTCCATTGATAGAAGAGGCTCTTTCAGTGGTGGAATGTTTTTATGCTGGTGGAACATACCAGCAGAGCAGACTGTTACAATCCAACCAACCATGTTCAGCATACCCATGTGACAGTTTCTATGTAGATTTATAATTAAAAAAAATAACACAGGAACTATTTAGCAGTATAAATTTCCATAAGAAATCATTCTAGACAGTATCGATTCAAGGTTTATAGCCCAGTTTTCAGTAGTTGGACAATTTGGACCAGCTGTCTGCTTTGAATATCAGGGCAATTGCAGGGATGGTCAAAATAAGTCCTGAGTTGTATACAGTTCCTTAGCATTTCTAGTGTGGATCCAAACAACCACTGCAAAGAAATAAACAGACATAAGATTAAAAGAAATATCTAATGAGCACAACAGAGAAGGATGTTTCACATAGAGGTTTTCCTGTTGTTTGTGTGCTGAACGTCAGGTGATTTTCTCCAAGTTTCCTCATGACGTGGTTTTCCATTTGTTTTTACTCTGTTTTCCTCATCATTTCTTCATGCTTTGTCAAAGCACCTTTGATCCGATTTGACAAAATGATAACGTGAGGAAGCACAGCAGAAAAAATACCTGCTGCTGTTCTGCATACAAGCCTCCATGGGAAAAGAAACATACTCTCCACCTAGTTCACTTTCAACAGCTTCACATGTTTAAAAATTAGTTGGTACCATGTGTGAGCCATGTGAACCCCATAATGAACAAGAGGGAAATCTCCCATTTTACTATATCTACATCAAAAGCTGCAGGATTCTGTGAGCAATTGTCATTCAGCATGACAAATACAGGCATGCAAATCTGAGCTTACTTCTACATAGTACACCTGGTACATAGTCCATAGTACATAGTCCATATAATTATAATGTTGCTGGTGAAGGGTATTTATGACTATTGCCCATATGAAAACATAAGTATGTACTTCTTGGACTGAAGGATCTGGGCCATCCTGATTTATGTGCTGGAGGCAATGAATCTAGAAACATCTGGAAAGTCTAATTAGAATCATGGGGATTGCAGGAAGAACAACAATCACCACTCTTCCACAAATGTTTCCAGTTTCTTAGGACTGTGTTTATTTGTAGCTAAGAATTATGGGTTTATTGGACCACCACCTTTTCTCCCCAGTGATAAAAAATCTGGCTGTATTCTACCATTTTAGCATATTACATTTTGTTTTTTAAAAAAATTTCT
Organism: Gekko japonicus; assembly: GCF_001447785.1. Lineage (NCBI taxonomy): Eukaryota > Metazoa > Chordata > Lepidosauria > Squamata > Gekkonidae > Gekko > Gekko japonicus. The sequence goes on from NW_015164238.1 coordinate 85,475, forward strand.
CATAAAACATAGCAATTTAGTATTCTCTATGTTCTGATACTCTGAGACTAGTTGAAATCACCCACAATGCGTATTAATAACATTCAGTACTGACAGACTGGAAGGATGACAGAAACTATTGATCATATTTCTAGTATAAAACCTTTGTGATAGAAAATCTGTAATACCATAAATAGGTTTGCTTTCCGCAGTCTCCATTATCTAGTTAAGGACATTGGGGTACCCTCCAAACATATGAGGGATCATGCAGAGAAAACAGTCCAATATAGCAGCTGGGGCTATGAGCACTCATATAATCAGTTAATCAATAATTTGTTCAGAATCAAGGCATGCAATCAAGGCATGTCAGTTCAAGACAGAGGGAAATGCTCACATTTTAAAAAAAGAAATAAAGTAGGAGAGAAGTCAGGGGTTAAGTCAATTTCTGCATGCTCTGCTTTCTAGACCTTAAACCCTGCTTTATGTGTGAAAACAGGAGTACACATGAATAACTAGAGTTTTGGAGGTAAATGCAGAAAAAATAATTGGTTTTATACCCCGCTTGCTTCTACTTTAAGGAGCCTCAAAGCAGTGTACGATCACCTTCCCCTCCTCTCCCCACAACAGGTACCCTGTAAGGTAGGTGGAGCTGACAGAGTTCTGAGAGAACTGTGACTGGCCCAAAGTCACCTGGTAGGCTTCATGTGAAGGAGTGGAGAATAAAACCCAGTTCTCCAGATCAGAGTCCACCACTCTAAACCGCTACACCATGCTGCCTCCCCAATTCCTTTTTATTTTAGACCTTCCATCTGGTTTTCATATCCCCCCAGCTTTTCTCTTACCAATTATTCATAGAGGACACTTTGCACTGTATAATGACTTTGTAGAGTCACGCATGGTCTTGGTTTTGGCAGTGAGTTTCATTCACTTGTAGAGTGAGTGAACAGATGGTATTTAGAATCACAGAATCATAAGAATTGGAAGGGACCTCCAAGGTCATCTAGTCCAACCCCTTGCACAATGCAGGACATTCACAAATACCTATCAGCCCACACACCCAGTGACCCCTGCTCCATGCCCTGAAGATGGCAAAAAACCTCCAGGATCCCTGGCCAAACTGATCTGGAGAAAAATTGCTTCCTGACCCCAAAGGGACGATTGACATTTCCCTGGGCTTGTAAGAAAGGGCCAGAAGAACTAAGCGCTGATGCAACTCTGTCGGGAAGTTCTTCCTAATGTTTAGCTGAAAACTCTTCTGATTCAGTTTCAACCCATTGGTTCTGGTCCAACCTTCTGGGGCAACAGAAAACAACTCTGTACCATCCTCTATATGACAGTCCTTCATGTACTTGAAGATGGTTATCATATCACCTCTCCGTCGTCTCCTCTCCAGGCTAAACATACCCAGCTCTTTCAACCTTTCCTCATAGGACAGTCTCCAGACCCCTCGCCATCTTTGTTGCCTTCTTCTAGACATGTTCCAGCTTGTCTATATCCTTCCTAAATTGTGGTGCCCAAAACTGAATGCAATACTCTAGGTGAGGTCTAACCAGAACAGAGTAAAGCAATACCATCACTTTGCGTGATCTGGACACTATACTTCTGTTGAGGCAGCCCAAAATCACATTTGCCTTTTTAGCTACTGCATCACATTGCTGACCCATGTTCAGTGTATGGTCTACTAAGACCCCTTCACACATACTACAGCCAAGACAAGTCTCCCCCATCCTATAATTTATTTTTTTAATTTTAAATAAACCCATCCTATAATTATGCATTGATTTTTCCTACCTAAATGCAGAACTTTACATTTATCCCTGTTGATCATTTTATTAGTTTTAGCCCAATTTTCCAGCCTGTCAAGATCCTATATCCTGACTCTGTCTTCTACTCTGAACACAATACTCTAGTCCAAAATCTTTTCTCACACAGTGACCCATCTGTTCTTCTGGCAAGACAACAACAGGGCACAGAGGCCAAGGCTGATGTTGCCTCTTGGTTCTGGGGATCAATGGTTGACTGCTTCTGAACATGGAGGTTCCCCTCAGTTACCAAGGAACTGCTGGGTTGGACACTTAAAATTAAATCTAAGTGGGTCCAGCCCGTGACATCAGAAGGACCACATATTCCTGTATGAACAGTTTGCTATGCTATGCTCTGCTATCCTATCCTATCCTATAATGAAATGGTTCAGAAAGATGCTTTCATAAAGGGATAGGGACTGTGAACTAGGATACTGCACAGAGTGCATTCTGTCTGCTGCTGTATGAACTATCCTACTATTTAATTTCGGCATTATTTAGCACACCTTGCATAATAAAAGCACAATACTTCAGTTTTACTTTGTTTCAGATGGATTTCAAATTTCGACTTGATTTCAGATTTTTGCAATCCTAATCCTATAGAACTGATTAGTGGATCTCCCCTCCTGTTGAGTGTATTGATTTACATCGCCTTAAGCCTCAGTGAGCCAGGCAGCCTATACACGGAAGGAAGGAAGGAAGGAAGGAAGGAAGGAAGGAAGGAAGAAAGGAAGAAAGGAAGAAAGGAAGAAAGGAAGAAAGAAAGAAATTGGTGCTAAGCTACCAGGGAAAGACTTTCTTTTTTATTTATTTATTTACCTTACGTTTTATGCCTCACTTTTCTCTACCTCAAGGTGTCTCAAAATGGCTTAAAAGCACCTTTTAAAATTATTATTATTATTATTATTTTATTATTATTATCTATTTGATTTGTTAATCACCCTCTGTGACTGGCCCATGGCCACACAGTGGGCTTCAGGTGGAGGAGTGGGGAATCAAACGTAGTTCTCCAGATTAGAGTCTGTCCCTTTTATCCACTGCACCACTTTGGCTCTTCTTATGCCATTGTGTTGTTGGCTGAGGGGTCCTCATTGTGTTGCATGCTTCCTTTTTATTTTTTAAAAAAGTTTTGGGGGTCTACTGAAATGACTGAGTTATCTCTGCTTCTGAGTTTTGTTTCCTTTTATTGTTAATGTTTGTTTTGACATTGTGACACTTGTTTTAATTAACTTCTCTACTGTGTTTTTATTTTTCATGGTTGTGAGAAAAGATTCCTTCAGAAATGCATGTTGGAAGTTCTAGATGAAATGTGCTGGGCCCATAACCTATTGAGGTTACTGGTGTGGTTAGTCCAGTCACATTAGTTAACAGAGTGCTTAAATAAAGCTACAAACACAGGAGCATTGCTTTACCAGGTTACTCAGCTTACAAAGCTACACAGAGCCACATTGCAAGTTTAGAAAATAAATGCTTCTCTCTTTATTTGAGAAGTATACTTTGGATAGGAATGACATTGCTAGATTACTAACTTACTAGCTAAAGGATGGAGGTGGATGGTGAGAGGCCCATCTGCCTCATGGTGCCAAGAGAGAAACACGTCCCTCTCTTTGTGCATGCAGGTAGAGAACAAGTCTCCGTTCAGGCTGTGGTCACACAGCCTCTTACCACAACTTGCTCTCACTGTCAGTTTATCCAGGACTTTTTTTTCAGATGAAAACTGGTTACACGTCCCTCTTAAATCGCACGATGTGTTCAGACAGCCCAAGTGGAGGTGCAGGATTTTTTTAAAAATCTATTTGCGCATGCACAAGGGTTATCATGTGCATAATTGTGAATGGACAAAATGGTGGTCGCCGGGGGGGGGGGGGGACACAAAATCGCACTCATGGAGGGGAGTCCAAATAGGGGAAAGTACAAAATTGCAGTGGAAACACCCAGAAAGTACTTGTTTTTCCGGATGTAGAAAAATGCAGGAGAGAACCGGGAGCATTGCGCGAGTGAGTCCGCTTTGGGGCGAGAGGTGGACTGGCCTGTCTGATCAGCGATTTTACATGCAAGAGGGGTGAATCCCAATCAAAACAATCATGTGACCACACCTTCAGATTGAGAGAGAAAGGAAAAGGGAAGTTGGTCCCTGAGATTACAATTTGCATATCAAAGAGGACAGTGGCAGAAAAGTAGATACAGGAAGAAAGGTCGGGGTGCCTATCTAGTTTTCTAGTCTCTCTGGCCACTCTGTCTGGAGGTCTGAGGCAGGGGACATCACATCTGGAACTTCCAACAATGCAGGCTACAGAAAAATTTAAAGAAGTAATAATAAATCTACGGTGGCCCAACAGAAGCTCAGAAAGCCTCTCCTGTTTGCTGCCTGCATCAGAAAGGGGGGGAACAAGAATGCCACTGCAAAGGCTGCATTGGTCATGCTGAATCTCAATCCTGCCACAGAGGGTCAGAAGCAGCATGCAGGAGTGAACCAGTCACTCCCACAAGATATCGCAGGGGCCCCCAATCTAACCACATTCCCCACAGACCACATATACAGTATGCAAGAGTTATTTAATGCCTAGGAGTAAT
>NW_015164238.1:89876-98801 GCF_001447785.1 Gekko japonicus
CCTTTATTGTTAACGACTGTCAGCGTGCTGAAATATACCCGGCAAAATGAAATTCCTCACTGCTACCTCTCTTGGTATTTCTAATTATTTGTTTCAATTAGCATTAGTGCTGAGACAAAATATTGCACGCGCTGCAGCGGGCCATAAAAGTATTGCCTCGTGGTGGTAAGGGAAAGGCTTTTGTAGAAACTTAAAAAGCCAAGATGGACAGCTGTGCTAGCCTATCGGTAGCGGCAGAAAAGAGCAAGAGTCCAGTAGTGAAGAAGTGAGTGCAGAAGAAATGAGCCGTGACTCACGAAAGCTCCTCCCCTACCACAGATTTTGTCAGTCTTTAAGGTGCTACTGGACTATAGCAGCTGCGATTACTGTTTGCCCGCTACTGTCGTTCGGCAGTTGAAATCACTCCATTTCCCAATATATAGGACAGATACACTCGCATTCCAGCTGTATCTGAAGAAGTGAGCAGTGACCCGCAAAAGCTCCTCCCCTGCCACAAATTTTGTTAGTCTTTAAGGTGCGACTGGACTCTTGCTCTTTCCTACTGTTAAAAAGACAAGTAGCTGAGGACTGACAATGAAGGAGAAACTTCCAGTTGCTGACAGTGTTCCCTCTAAGCTGAGTTAGTGTGAGCTAGCTCACAGTTTTTTAGCCTCCAGCTCACACATTTTTGTCTTAGCTCAGGGAGGATGGTTCCAGAACAAACTAATTTATGCAATAGCCAGTAGCTCACAAAGTAGAATTTTTGCTCACAAGACTCCACAGCTTAGAGGGAACATTGGTTGCTGGGACTATGGGTTGGATCCATCCAGCTTTTCCACTATGGAGAAAGAGCCACCTTTGACCAACAAAAAAGCCATGCTGGGAGTCATGGCTAGGGGCTCAACCGCCAAATGGAACCTGGAGATTCCCTCCTAATTACAACTGATCTCCAGACAACACAAATCAGTTTCGGAGGGGGGGGCACTGGTTTGGAGGGTGAACCCTACCAAGGTCCCTTCCCTCAGGCTCCACCCCCAAAACTGGAGTTGGCAAATCAAAGGTGGGACCTGCAAAGACAAAAGCCACATAGGGTGAGGGCTGTCCTAAGAAAGGGAACCGCATGAGAATGAGTGAAAAAGCTGGCTTTATCCAACATCCATCAAATCCATCCTTCCATACATATATTTATGTTTATTGATGACAAGAATATATGGTACTACTTTAAAAGAAAAGGAGAAAAAGTGCATGTCCATAATGATTTATTTTAGCTTGTTTTAAGGTAAGACGACATGGATTTTTGGAAATATTCAAAATGCGCTGACATTTCCAGTGCTGACACTCAGGTTTTGAATGCAGTCAATTAAAAAAAATTGAATGCACAAATGCTATCTCCAAAATTCAAATGACAGGACTCTAGACTGGACCGCGGAGCTGCGGTGGCTCAAGTGGTTAAGACGCTGAACTGCAGGCTGTGGAAGGTCAGTAGTTCAGTCGTTCGAGACCCGAGTTGCCGCATGACAGAGTGAGCTCCCGTCTCTAGTTCCAGCCCCTGCCAACCTAGCAATTCGAAAACAAGAAATTGCAAGTAGATAAATAGGTACCACTTTGGTGGGAAGGTAACAGCGTTCCATGTGCCTTGGTATTTAGTCATGCTGGCCACATGACTATGGAAACGTCTTTGGACAGCGCTGGCTCTTCAGCTTTGAAACAGAGATGAGCACCGCAACCCTAGAGTCGGATTCGACTGGCTTTCGAGCAAGGGAACCTTTACCTTTACCTGGACTGGACTGTACATCTTGATCTGGGGAAGTGTCCAGATCTTGGAAGCTAAGCAGGGTTGGCCCTGGCTAGTATTTGGATGGGAGACCACCAAGGAATACCAGGATCGTGACACCGAGGCAGGCAATAGCAATCCACCTCTGAACTGCTCTTGCCTCGAAAACTGTACGGGGGTCAGCATGAGTCAGCTGTGGCTTGACGGCACTTTCCACCACTATAAAATACGAACTTTCAAATTTCGAACGAGTCTCGTTGGGTTTCAGCTATCAGGTGTTGACAGATATGAAACATCATTGCACGTGAAACATCAAAAAAATATATAAATACTGAATTACCACAGCATGTCACCTGACAGATAGTTTTAAATACTAAATACATGAAAAAAAAATATAAAATGTTACCTGATGTCAGATATCGAAGTGGGGGAAAGAAACCACCGTGCGGGTAAAGATTTCAGAGTGCAGAAGGCTAAGGAAAGGAGCTCACAGGAGGCAGAACAAAATTTGAGATGTGTAACATGCTAGGGATAGCTGAAGGCAACAAGAAAGGACACAATATGAGATGGATTGATGCAATCCAGGAAGCCATGGCCCTCAGTCGGCAAGACCTGAGCAAAGCTGTTCGTGATAGGACCCTTTTTGGAAGTCATTAATTCATAGGGTCACATGAGTCAAAAGTGACTGGACTACACTTAATGCACAAGCGTCATCTGAGATAGAACATTCTGAGGAATTCTGAGAGAAACCCACAACGTTTCAATGAGTTCAGAGAAATTTAGGCAGAATTTGCCTAAGATAAAATCTCAAAGGGCTGTGGAAAAAGTTCCTCAAGCAAACTAAAGCTTTTGTAAAGGTAAAGGTTCCCTTGCTTGAAAGCCAGTCAAATCGGACTCTGTCAAATCATCTCCGTTTCAAAGCCGAAGAGCCAGGGCTGTCCGAAGACGTTTCCGTGGTCATGTGGCCGGCATGACTAAACACCAAGGCGCACAGAACGCTGTGACCTTCCCACCGAAGTGGCACCTATTTATCTACTTGCAATTTCTTGCTTTCGAACTGCTAGGTTGGCAGGCGCTGGAACTAGAGATGGGAGCTCACTCCATCATGGGGCACCCGGGTCTCGAACTGCTGAACTACTGCCCTTCCGCAGCCTGCAGTTCAGCGTCTTAACCACTTGAGCCCCCGCAGCTCCTTTTTTTTTTTTTTGAAGGGAAGCCAAAAGGTTGTCAATGGCATGGAAGGTTACCATCCCCCCGATGGGTGTGGGGGTTCCCCTGATTTCGGGGGCCCTGATCCGCCCACCAGCCAGCTGCCAGTGGGGGAAGCCCCACCTCCAAAGAGGTCCACAGCACCCGATGCGTCTGGGACAATGACATCACCCGGAGGGGACATCATCACATTGGGCACGTCGCCAGGGGGACACTCTATCCTTCAGCCAAAAACTCTATGGTTACCAGAAGACACTAGAGAAGAGCCTGGAGCCCCCTGCCAGGTAAAGGCGGGGATCTGGAAACCCTAATGGGATGTGACATTTCTTTGGATTTGCAACATTTTAAGTCTCTCACTAAGGTGACTGACTTCTGTCTGGGCCGTGCCTGCACACTGATCTCCCATATGGGCAGGCCCGGACCACCCACTGATGGAATTAGGCACCTGCCTAGAGCGGGGCCCCAGAATAGGGTGCCAGCTGGCCTGCCTGCTGCTGCCCCGCCCCTTGCCTCGCCTTGCCTCGCCACCCTGCTCGTCTGCTCTTCCGCTCGCCCCTGTGCTGTGCTCCAGCCTCCTCCTCAGTCAGAGGGCACTGTGCTGGCCTGCCTACCGCCTCACCCCTCCCTTCCCCTCCCCACTGTCAGAGAGAGGAAGGTGGGAAAGCAGCAGGAAGGTCACCGCTGCCTGAGGTGCCCAATAAATAAATTGTCACTTCCCTGCTGCTTGGGCAGCAGCTTAGCCTGCCTGACTGACAGAGGGGCAGTCAGAGGCTGGAAGGAGGCAGCGGCGGCAGACTTGCCGAGCTGAGAAGGCACACGGGCAGCAGCAGCCATGTGGTGGCTTCCCCTCTACCTTTGGCGCGGGCTCTGCGGGTGCCCTCTTTGGCGCTCGCGGATGGGAGGAACTGGGGCAGGCCATGATTTCCCCTTCACTCACTTTCACACTCAGTCACACTCAGAGTGCTGCGTGGCGGGGACGCCCCCTCCCTGACCCTTCTTGGCTCAGAGATTACCAGGAACTTTACATGGGGCCACGCTTCCAGGGGATCTGCAGCATTGTAAGGGTTAAATGGTGCGAGCTGCTTCCTGGAGAGGCTGGGGGGGGAGTCCTTTTCAGGGTTGGGGGGGAGGGGTCTTTGCTATTTGGGGTCATTTCGTAGAAAAAGAGCTAGGGGAACTCATTAGCATAACTCATTAGCATATGCCACGTCCCCTGACATCAGGGGCCCGGCGGTGGACCTGCAAGGCCAGCGGGAGTGCGAGGAAGCCCCACGAAGGCCCTCCCTGGCCCCAGGCAGGCAGGGGTGGGGAGAGGCGGGGAGGAAGCAACTTACCCTCCCTCTTCTCCTGCCTAGGGTTTCAGATCTGCAACAGCAGACAAAAAGCTTTTCAGCCGGATTCCTAGCAGGGTTCCTCTCAAGTCATGGGGGGAAATAAGTCAGTCATGCTGGAAGAAGAAGAAGAGATTGGATTTATATACCCCACCCTTCACTAGGAGTCTCAGAGCGGCTTACAAACTCCTGAGCTGTGACTGAGTCAGGAAAGCTCCTCCTCTACCACGAATTTTGTGAGTCTTTCAGGTGTTGCTGGACTCTTGCTCTTTTCTCCCCTTAGGCTCCACCATGACAGCTTCGCTCATCCGTGCAGCAGGGACTCCTGCAGGGCCCCCCCCCGCCAATGGGCAGAATCAGCAACTCCCCATCCAGGGGTGCCTTTGTGGCCCCCATCTTGTGCAACAGCCTGACTGAGGTCAGGAAGGCTCCCAGCTTTCCGCAATAGACTGGGCACCGTACAGAAAGATTCACAAAGTCACTCGGAGAAATTATCTGGGACAGTGGTCTATATTCATGTGTATTTGTTGTTGTTGCTGTCAAGTCACAGCTGACTAGGGTTTTTGTTAGATCGCACTAACAAGTGATCGGAGAATGATTTCAGCTCAGTGATTCAGCTTTATTTGAAGAAGCGAACAAACACTCAACTCATACGAAAGCAGAACAGATTAACATTGGGAGCTAGGCTCCTTTTAAACATTCCCGGGCTAATATAGCCACGCCTATTTACAATTAACAACCAATAAGATTGCATAGTTAAAGACCAATGAGAGTCTTTCCCTCTCTGGAGCTTGTATAGTTCTGATTGGTTGCTGTGGGCTGTCGACCAATAGCAATGTGTTTCAGAGGAGCCTTCATCCGGCTCAAGCTTAACATTGAATGTAAATGGGCCGATTCAAGTGAGGATTCCAATACATTACAAGCACTGCATCCCTCCTATCTGGAGGTTTTCTGTGACTTGGGGGGGGGAAATGCCTATTAAAAAGGAGAAATGCAGCAGGTAAATTAGAGCAGGTCTCCCATCCAGACCCAGTCCCTTGCAATGTTGCAATCAATGCAACCAAGGGCACAGCAATCTGAAAGCACCATATATAGCCCTTCTTGTAGCCATTCTGGTAAGATATATGTCTATGTAATCAAGAGCTATAATTTAGCCTTTTAAAAATATTTTTGTAGGTTGTACTGACTGTAATATTATTATCTTTATAGAATTTGAGATTCCTTATATCGGATTGTTTGAAAAATACAGCAAAACAGTATGTATAGAAATAATATTTATTGATAACTTATGACTTGTTGAGGTCGGGATTCCTGTTTCCTATTATGAATATTGTTTGTTTCAAATAGGAATTTTGATAAAGACCTCGAAACGAACTCTGGAAACTCGAGATGATTGTCATCATCTGACCTGTTGATTAAAAGAAGAATTTTGGGATTTAAACATCATGAAAATGTCCATATTTTTGTCATTATTCTGTAAACTTGTGAACTAACTGCAGCAATTCCTTTATTTTGGTCCTTGCAATGTTGCTACAGTGGAAAGTGCATCACGTCACAGCTAACTGATGTTGACGCCATAGGGGTGTCACCATAGGGTTTTCAAGGCAAGACAGAGGTGCTTTCTTATTGCCTGCCTCTCCATAGCAACCCTGGACTTCCTCAGCAGTCTCCCATCCACATACTAACCACGGTTGATCTTGTTTAGTTTCTGAAGTCTGACAAAATTAGGTTCGCCTGGGCCATCCAGATCACGACAAGGTTACTATAGCATGGGGGTGGGTGGGGGAAAAGAGAAACTGCATGCACAAAACAATTGTTTTAACAACTCTGACAAAAAAACTTCTCCGAAACTGAGGAGAACCAACAGAGTCCGTTGATTCTGTAACTTTGCAACAGTTACCCCATTGTACAATATCAAGTAGCAGCCAGCCAGGGTTATTTTAAGAGTTTTAGTGGGGAAGCAGGAGAGGTATCCAAGAGTCTATGCCACCATAACTGGGACTTATGGTGCAATCTTATGCAGAGTTCCTCGAGTCGATGCTGATTGAAGGCAATGGGTTTCGACTGGAATAACTCTGCACAGGATTCTGCCGTTCATCTTATAAATAGAATGTTGATGCCTTCTTGATGTCTTTCCCTCCTACCCACACTCTCCCACTGATGACAAAATGTATGGGAAATAAAGGATCTGAATAGCAGTTCCTGCAGGGAGAAAGATGCACCATCTGGTAATATCACGGGGGCTCAGCATGACTGAACAATAACAGACAAGTGGATGTAAACAGGCAGTGCATTGCATTTTGCTTTCCTGGACATTTATAATAAATAGATTTGTAATGAGCTGGAACCTTTTGCTTAGCTCGGTGTTTTGCCGTTGCTCTTCAGAGACTACCACTTTGGGGGATATGACTCATGCATCTAATAGACTGAAAACCTTGCCAGACCAAACTGCTTGAGAGAAGGTATCCGGAAAAACATATAAGAGAGAATTGTTCTCATCATAATGTCATAAGTGAACTTGCATGAAAAACAACTGGAGTCAGCCGCAAACTAGCTGTACATAGATTTGCAACCTTCCTGAGGTATCTGGCTCCCCACTTGCAGAAGGAAAACACTTGACTAGATGGACTCTTGTTCCATATTTGCCTATTGCTGCCATGGCTTCATCCCCAGGTGGAAAATCCCATGCCAAAGGAAATGGTAGCATATTATGGAGAAAGGTAGGCTAATGCTCCATGCTAGTTCTCCATATATTTGTGGGGTTGTTGTGCTTAACAGAATCCTAGAATCATAGAGTTGGGCCATACAGGCCATCTAGTCCCACCCCCTGCTCATTGCAGGATCAGCCTAGAGCATCCCTGACAAGTGCTTGTCTTGTTGCTGTTCAGTCGCACAGTTGAGTCCGACTCTTCGCGACCCCATGGACCAGATCCCACCAGGCCATCCTGTCTTCCACCGTCCTCTGACGTTTGCTCAATTTCATGTTCATTGCATCTATGACACTGTCTAACCATCTCATCCTTTGCCATCCCCCTCTTCTTTGACCTTCAATCTTTCCCAGCATCAGGGTCTTCTCCAGTGAGTACTCCCTTCTCATTTGGTGGCCAAAGTATTTGAGCTTCAGTTTCATTATCTCGCCTTCCAGGGAACAGTCAGGGTTGATTTCTTTTAGGATTGACTGATTTGATCTTCTTGCAGTCCAAGGGACTCTCAAGAGTCTTCTCCAGCACCATAGTTCAAAAGAATCTATTCTTCGGCACTCGGCCTTCCTTATAGTCCAACTCTCGCAGCCATACATGACTACTGAAAGACTATTGAAAGAGGTAGTCAATCTTTAAAGGTACAATTGTGGTCTTAGGGTACTGTCTCAGTGATGATCTGGTTCTTATAGATCCACATGGGTCAATGCAGGGGTAATTCATGAGGACAACCAGATGGATTTCACCTAGAGAACTGGTGTTGAGTAGTGATGGGCATGAACTGGGAAAATGTGGTATGGTTCATGGTATGCCAGCTTCATGAACCATGAAACATCACAAATAAACCAGTTTCATTTGTGAGGTTTGTGACATGGTAGAACACCCCTCAGCATGATAGAGACACCAAACTCACAAGGGATATCCGGCTAACCCACCTCTACCTACATGCCAAGGTTGGTGAGGATTGAATTTATGGGGTTCGAGTTATGGCTCCCCCAAAGAAGGTGTCCCCAGGAAAGCATTTTCTGGGGAAATGACAAGCACAGGTTCATGAGGGTCAGGATTGTATAGAATGGATCCTGTGCAAATTAAAGATGCCAAACATGCAAGAGATCTCCAGATGACTCTCCTCTACTTGCCCTCCAAGTTTGATGAGGATTGGATTTATGGGGTCCAAGTTACAGCCCCCCAAAGAAGGTGCTCCTATGGAGGGAAAAACAGCAAAAAAGCAAGGACAACAGAAGCCATGCAGAACAGAATCGAAGTCCCAGAGAATCTCTGCAGTAGAAACTGAAGGTTGGAGGCATTTTTGCAAGCCCAGCAGAACCAGTGCAATGTGCCCAGCAGAACTAGTGCCACTGTGGCACTGTGAACCCAACAGGACTAAGGTCAAGTCAGGGAAGTGTTTTTTGGGGGGACATGTCAGACACAGGTTCAAAAGTATATAGAATGGACCCCCTGCGCTTGTCTAGCCGCTGCTTAAAGACTACCAGTGAGGGGGAACTCACCACTTCCCTAGTTAGCCAAGGTTGTTGTCTTGTACAGGGAGCATTCCAATGTGAAAACCTTCTCCTGTAGTCTTCCTTGTAACAGTATATTCCAGAAGGGAATAGCTATATTCTTGTTCCTTTCACTAGGTCATCAGTGTACGTGGCATTATATATATAGATATCTCTCTGGGAGCCAAGCGATAGATATCTCCATCTCCCTACTTTCAGGGACTTTATGATCTAAAATCAACTATGAGGAATTTCATAGAGTGAGGAGAGGAGCAAAACAATGAATTTACTTGGAGGGGTGTATGGGAAAAGAAAAGTAGAGTTTGTTTGTTTTTTGGAACCTGATATATCAGAGCTGAAAAATATCAGTATTCCCGATTGCCTGGCATCCAGATCTGCTCCCTCCTGTTAGCCCCAGATCCCTCCTCCTGCTG
>NW_015164238.1:98843-111563 GCF_001447785.1 Gekko japonicus
CACTTGGCTCCCAGAGAGATAGTCCAAGTGCTCTTCACTCTAATAAACACCCCCAAATTACATGGTCTGCACTCTGCCTGGCCTGAAAATAGAACCAAAATGGGTCTGGTTCACACAAAATGGATGCCAGCAAACATAGGCCAGAGACATGTCTGGGCAGAGATTCTGGAAGGTGTAATGTCAAGGGCCGTGTCTGCTAACAGCCGTCTCCCCAATTAAAATCCATGACACAATGACAATAATGGGTTTATCAGGAAAATACATTTCACATTAAACTAAGCATTTTCCCACCTGGCCTGGCCTGGCCTTTCCTGACTTATTTACCATAATTATCAAACCACTTAACACCAGTTTGGTATAGTGGTTAAGTGCGCGGACTCTAATCTGGGAGAACCGGGTTTGATTTCCCCACTCCTCCACTTGCAGCTGTTGGATGACCTTGGGCAAGCCATAGTTCTGGCACAGCTGTTCTTGAAAAAGAGCAGTTTCTGTCAGAGCTCTCTCAGCCCCACCTATTTCACAGGGTGTCTTTTGTGGGGAGGGGAAGGGAAAGGAGTTTGTAAGCCACTCTGAGACTACTTTTAGTAGTGAAGGGCGAGGTATAAACTCAATCTCCTCCTCCTCCTCCTCCTCCTCCTTCTTCTTCTTCTTCTTCTTCTTCTTCTTCTTCTTCTTGCCATCCCCAACAGCTTCCCCTTCCAAAACTGTGGGTCATCAAGCAACCATTAGCTACATTCATGCACAATAACACAAGTTCCTCCAGATCGTTGCCGGTTTCTGGGAACCCCATTCAGCTGAGCTGCAGACCAGAAGGTCTGTAGTTCGGCAGTTCAAGACCTGAGTGCCACACAACATAGTGAGCTCCCATCTCTGGCCCCAGAGGTAGCATTTTGCCCTGTAACTGGACACACTCTGATGCAATGTTTATGTGTGTGTACCATACCTCACACCCGGACTACTGGTCATTTTGCTACCTTCTCCTTGGGCTCTTATCTCTTCTGGTATATTCCTGCTCCTACCTGCATTTCTATTAGCGTGTGTGTGTGTGTGTGTGTGCGTGCATGTGTGTCTACTGTATGCTTTTACCTCTGTATGTGTGCAATTGAATGGTTTTTCCTCTTTCAATAAAAAGAATCTTCCTTGGTTAAGCCACTGCCTGGTTTATTTTCAAGAGTCTTTCCAAGGGAAAAATCCCCATAGAAGCTGGTGGAGATCTCACTGTTGCCCCCTCTCACAAGCCTTTGTCTCCTTCACTAATTACCCCATATTTAAAGGAGAACAGACCATTTTGGGTAACACCTGGTTTCTGGTAGTTTTTGGCTCCATTATACCCTAGGTAGAGTCTTTCCAGGGAACTGGAGGGGGGCATTTTTACAGATACTGGCTCCAGAATTACAGGAGAACTGCTGGGGCTTGTCCTTTAAATAATCACCAGATTTCAAGTCAATTGAACCAAGGAGTCCAATTCTATGGGCCTCTGAACAAGGTGCCCCAAACTATCCCCCATTGCTTCCTATGGAGGGGGGAAATGTGAAAAATGTAAAACCTCTCCCCCCATAGGAACACTGTTGAAAGCTATTACTAAGCCTAACCAACATAAAACCTGAGAATCTAAACCTATGTTATACTCAAGAATCTGAACCTTTGTATATCAGCTTGGGAACATCCAAAAGGACATCCCTAGTTTGTTACGTATACAAAAGTCTGTTCATATTTGAGAATGAAAGTTAAGCTTCATGGAGCTTTCTTGTGGGGGATTCCAAAAGGCACCATATTAATTTAAGGTGATCCATACATTTGGGGTATGCAAGAGACGATGGAAGAAGTCCTTTGGAAGCAGGAAGTTTTGGGGTGACAGAGTTGAAGAACCAATAATGTAGTGGATGCAGATATACCAGGGAAAGGGGGGGGTAACTAAAGTGGGACAGGACCATTGAGAACTTTAAAGATAAGACGTTTTTGCTCGGCATAGGATTCCAGTGAGGGTACTTAAGGAAGGCCATCACATAGTTTGAATGACAGGAGAGATTAACAATTTGGAAGCAATTTTGTATAAAGATGAGAGGACTTAGATGTGATTACAGTTGGCCAGAGAGAAGGTCGGAGAAGCTAAGGAAGATAACCAAGGCTTCATCTAAAGATCATACAGATAAAGTGTTCGTTTTTCTTTCTTTTCACAGAGTTGTACAAGTATGGCTTAGCAACAGATTGAATTTTGGAGGGAAAAACAACAACAACAGACCAAGGACTCAAAACCTCTGATGGGTCCCTCCCTTACCCAAAACAATTATGCAAGCAAAGCTTAAGGAGAGTGGTATTTTGAGTCTCAAACAGCAAAGTAGGATCCAAGTGGCCCTAAAAGGTGTGTAGTGAGACTGGATGGAGACAGAGGCTGATTCCGCACTAATGCTTTCCCCCCCTTTCCCCCTGGGTCTAATTGTCCCGATTTTATGTGCACGTTTCCGCATTACGTAAATTTGACTCGGGTTTTGCCTGGATGTTCATTTCGCCTTGCCCCGAATCTAGAGACCCCTCCCCTCTCTTCTCCCTCCTTTTTTTTTTTTTGAATGGAGGTGGGATTGTGTTATAACACAATTGGTCCCTTTAATTTTTGAGTCTCAATGCCCGCGAAAAGCATCCATTGATGCAGCCGGGAAGGGGGGGGGGGCGATCGGAAGTCAGTATATGAACATGAAAAAGAATGCTTAAACCTTTACACAAATGGCGAATTCCAAACAGAAATGAGAAAACAGCATATGGGCATGTAAAAGGACATTTAAATGTTGGTCGACAATGGCCCATTGTTGCATCCAGTAAACAACGGGCTATTCTTGCATTGCAATGCAACGCTGGTGGGAAAAAAGCACGCATGCACCAAGGAAGGGGGGGATGCAGCCGGGAAGTGGGGGAGGGGGCAAATGGGAAGACAGTATACGAACATGAAAAAGAATGCTTAAACCTTTATGCATGGTGAATTGTCAAACAGAAATGAGAAAACAGCATATGGACATGTAAAAGGACATTTAAAGGCCAGTCGACAATAGCCCATTGTTGCATTGCAATAAAACATGGGGAGGGGAATAAAAAAATTTCCTGCGCACACCGAAGGGGGGGGGGTTGCAGGCAGGAAGGAAGGAGAGGGGGAGGGGAGAGAGAAGCAGGAGGGCATTGAAGAGAAGTTGATAGGCAGGAATCGGAATGAAGAGGAGGGAAAGAAGCAAAGGGGCATTAAAGAGGTGGAGAAATGCAAGTTCTCCACTGGAATGCCCTGACTTCAACACCGCAGCAAAAAAAAAAAAGAACCTGAAAATAGCGGAGACAGAAAATCTGGGGGAAAACACAATTAAATTCGGGTCAATTCCTAACCCAGACCAACATGTGGGTAACTGATCAATTTCCGCGAATATTATTGGGGGGGGGGGTTGTGACACCGGAGCAAGTGATTGTGTAGAATCGGCCAGAGAGATCTAGGGTTGCATCAGTATATTCACTGACTGAATGCTATCCATAAATTATTCTATTATAACCTCTTCTGGTGGCTAGAGAGGATTGAGTGAAAGGAAGATTGCATTCTGTCGCTAGGACAGAAAGTGTGTCTTAAAAGGAGCGCCATGGAGTTATTGTGTAGTCTGGTAGAGATGTATCTAGCTGCCTTCCACAGAAAGGACTATCACATCTCGTGATGGGGTCTCAAAACAGTGGAAAATTTCCTCTTAACTCTGGCTGAGGCAGCAGACATCCAAAATCCATCTTTGGCCTCCCCTACTGGAATTGCTGTCTCTACGATCAGCCTAAACTGAGCAGAGCAACATGAACCTTGATTGCTGTTTCTATTATAATTTTAAATCATTGCTTTAATTATTGAACTATTGTCGCGGAGACTCTGTGACTTTGTAACCCACCCTGAGCCCGTCCGCGGGGAGGAAATGATCAATTGAATAAAATAAATAAACCACAGCAGCTGCTATAACTCTGCGACCAGGCTAAAGTATGTATATATATTTTTGTGCATATGAACTGTTAGCATCACAAGAGTACATGTTATACAAAAACAGGTGTAATGAAATAAAACATTATTTTAATAATAATAATAAAGTCCAGAAGCTTTAACCTACTTAAAAAAAGGTTTTGTGACATAAACAACCTACTTAAATTGCCTCAAACCCTCTTTAAGCACTCTATTATTCTCAGGAGCATAGCACTGGGTTCAAACTAACCCTTACCTGAGCTTTTACATGGGTGGGGTCCATGTTTTCTACCGATATTCCCTTCAAGCTCCCTTTCCAGGGAGGATTCCAAGGTATTGAGAGGACCACAGTAACAAGAGGGAGACCAAAAAAGAAAATCCTTTTACTGCAAACAACAGAACCTAAAGGATAGTATTTTCAAGCCCACTCGAGGATGATCCCCGATGTTGTTTAACATCTTTATGCGCCCCCTTGCCCAGGTGGCTCAGAGATATGGGTTGGGTTGCCATCAGTATGCTGATGACACCCAGCTCTATCTGATGTTGGGTGGCCAGTTGGATTCCAGACCGGAAGATCTGGACCGGGCGTTACAGGCCGTGGCTGGTTGGCTTCGGCTGAGCCGGTTGAAGCTAAATCCGGTGAAGACGGAAGTCCTGTGCCTGAGTCGTGGTGGCACAGGGCTGGGGGCCCCACTCCCAGCCTTCGATGGGGCACCTCTAGTGCCAGCGCCGGAGGTTAGGAGTCTGGGGGTGCTCCTGGATGCCTCCTTGACAATGGAGGCCCAGGTAGCGGCCACTGCTAAATCGGCCTTTTATCATCTTCAGCTGGTCCGGCAGTTGGTTCCCTTCCTTGACCACCGCAACCTGGCGATGGTGATCCATGCGATGGTCACCTCGAGACTTGACTACTACAATGCTCTCTACATGGGGCTGCCCTTGTCTCAAATCCGGAAGCTGCAGCTAGTGCAGAACGCCGCGGCGAGGCTATTGATGGGCTCCCCACGGTGGGAGCACATCCAGCCAGTGCTTAGGTCACTGCACTGGCTGCCTATATCATACCGGATCCGCTTCAAGGTGCTGGTGCTCACCTTTAAGCCCTACATGGCCAGGGACCGACCTACCTGAGGGACCGCCTTTCCCCATGTATACCCCAGAGAGCACTATGGTCTTGGGCCCAACACTGGTTGAATATTCCGGGCCCCAAGGATGCAAGGCTCAGCAGTACCAGGACCAGAGCCTTTTCTGTGGCGGCTCCTCCCTGGTGGAACAAGCTCCCGGAGGAGATCAGGGCCCTGCGGGACCTTTTACAGTTCCGCAGGGCCTGCAAGACGGAGCTCTTCCACCAGGCCTTTCAATAGGAGCCACCACTACTGTTACCACCAATGATCCTAGTGAATGCTTGGATCCTAGGTCTTGCCCAGATATACCGCTAGGCCTTCCGGCGCGAGGGACGATGACCAGAGGAATAACGTAGAATGAGATCTGGAAGCACGCCATCTAATTTTTAGTACTGTATGCACTTTATTGTTAATTGTTAATTTATGCCTTAAATGATTTGTTTATGTGATTTTATAGAGTTTTAAGTTTTATGTATGCTAATTAGGTACATTGTACCATTTTGTTAGCCACTCTGAGCCTGCTTGCGGGATGGGCGGGGTATAAATATAATGAATAAATAAATAAAATAAGCCAGCTCTTGAAAATTCCACTGAAAGGCACAGAAACAGAGCTGGAAGAGACCCGAAGGGTCATCTATTCCAACACCCAGCCCAGTGTAGGCAATTCACAGCTACCATCCCCCAGTGACGCCTGCTGTATGCCCAGAGGAACGCAAAAAACCCCACGATCCCTGGGTGAAATCTGTCCTGGAGGAAAATTCCTTTCTGACCCCAAAGTGGTGATCAACATTACCCTGGGCAGATAAGGAAAGGCCACAAGAGGTGAGCACTGGCTTATCCCATCCTGCCCTCCCTCTCACAATCAGGCAGGGCTATATTCAGTAGACAGAGTTGGGTGGTCCAGTGGAAAGAGTCATACCATTAAAAAAACAACACAGAAAATTTCACATTCTAAAAATGAGCTACTGTTCTTCAAATGTAAAGATAAATAATTTAACTCTGTCCTTCAAATTAAAAGCTTTAATCCAAATACATACACACATGTGGCTGATTTCGCACTAGAGCTGCCTCGCTGTTGTGCCGCCGTTTGCCCCAGTTCTATTGGTTAATTTCACACCTGAAGCCGCGCAGCTGATTTTGACCCACAGCTTCACCCAATTTCCTCTGCAGTTTCGTTGATCCTCAAAAAACAGGATCACGAAACTGCGGGTGAAATCGGGCAAAGCTGCGGGTCAAAATCAGCCACGCGGCTTCAGGTGTGAAATTGACCAATTGAACCGGGGCAAACGGTGGCGCAACAGCGAGGCAGCTCTAGTGCGAAATCAATTATGTGTGTGTATCTGTCTGTCTGTCTGACTAACTGGCTGGCTGGCTGGCTGTCTATCCAGAGAGAGAGAGAGAGAAAGATATCTTAGATGGGCACATCAATGTACCATGTGCCACAGTATAACCACTGGCCCCAGCCTGGGCTTGGCACTAGATAAAGGTATTAAAAGTGGGATTTGCTATTCATATTCCTATCCTGAATCCACACTTCGTTGCATATTGTGCAATCATTGCACTAGAGCAACCATTCACTTCCTAGATTGTCTGGTCCATCCACAAGGACTACAGTGCACCAATAGAATAGCACCCAGTGGTGTGTGAAGGCAGCCCTAATTTTATTGTACATGTCTTTTTTTTGCAAAGGAAGGTTCAGTATGGCTAATGAATTAGAAACAGCTGCACCAATTGCAACATGAATATTTTGCCCTAGAGACAAGATGATAGTAACACATTACATCATTTAAAAATGAGATGGCTCATCTGATCTGTCAAGAATTGCCTTCTCTTGCTCTTTTATCTGATAACACAGCTACATTTGTGTGACCACTGTAAGGAATATTTTCTGCCACTCATTAGGATTCTGCTTAGAGTAGCCTTTGTTTCTTTTCCTCCTTTTTTTTTTCTTCTTTGCTAATGATGCCTGTTAAAAATATAGACAAATCTGACTTAAACAAATGGATTCCCATAAAAGATCTAGCTGTAAACAGAGAGTTTCAGATTTCACTGTTGATGTTGGTCACATATTCATGCTAATATCAATCTCTGGAGAAACCGTGCTGTCCCTAGATCAGGACAGATAACTATTTTAGTATGTCCGTAGCAGTAGAAAAGAGTAAGAGTCCAGTAGCACCCTAAAGACTAACAAAATTTGTAGTAGGGTATGAGCTTCCACGAGTCACTGTTCACTTCTTCAGATACTTGTCAGCAAGCTGCCAAGTGTTTTCTGCTTTCACTTTCATGCACATTCCTTTCCTTGCGCTTAATTGCTTTGCCACAGCAACACCTATCTTTCAAGGCTGTAGGAGGAGAGCTGCTGGAGAAGATGCTTGGGTTATCCCTCGGATGAGTCGTGGGAAGTTTTACCTGTTATGCTTATTAGTACCGTTGGTTCTCAGGCCTAATGCCGCGTGGGGGAACTCCCGCAATTGGGTCTTGCTGATTTGAATGTACTATATCCTGACATGCTCTTTGGTTCCAAGTCATTCCTAACAGTGTTCCTGTCAATGCACCTTTAGCTTCAATAACAGTAAAACCTTTCTACAAGCGTGCACTTCATTGTTGCTGTTCGGACCTGACAATACTAAGTCAACAAAACCATAGGGCCATGGTGTGTAAGACTACCTGGAACAACTAAAGCACGGTGTCAGATCAAGTTCAAAAGTCTTATAGGTGAATGTAAGCACTTATCAACAATCAAGAATGCTAGTACTTCCAAAAATCGAAATGGTGAATTATTGGAACAAAGTAAATAATGAACTCTGTGTTATACTTGAAGAACTAGAAAAGGCTGTAAGAGCCTAATACACTTTGCACAATATAACTCAGTGTACAAAGAACAAAATATACTCCAGCTCAGCTTAAGGGCTGCACCAGTTCATATATTAAAAGGCACAGGACACAAGATGCTGAGATGAACTGAGGCTTGAAAGACTATGGGGACCGATAAAAAGAATCCCGTTTCATGTGTCTTCTTCAGGTTTTACAGCTACAGACGCCAAAAGTTACAAATGTGGAAGTCAAGTCCATAAACTAATACGGAAAGATGTACAGCTTTTCTAATTCAGTTCCAGCAAGTGTCATGAAGCTAACATCATTTACAATGCTGAGGGAGTTGCCAATCAAACATATGAACGTGGTAAAGGTAAAGGTTCTCTTGCTCGAAAGCCAGTCGAGTCCAACTCTAGGGTTGCAGTGCTCATCTCCGTTTCAAAGCCGAAGAGCCAGTGCTGTCTGAAGACGTTTCCGTGGTCATGTGGCCGGCATGACTAAACACCAAGGCGCACGAAATGCTGTTACCTTCCCACTGAAGTGGTACCTATTTATCTACTTGCAATTTCTTGCTTTCAAACTGCTAGGTTGGCAGGAGCTGGAACTAGAGACCGGAGCCTGCAGTTCCACAGCCTGTGTCCTAACCACTTGACCATGTGAGCCACCGCAGCTCCTATGAATGTGGTATAAAACCTATAGAAATCCACAGCTGGCTTAGATTCACTTGTGCAAAGTGTGTCCGGCTCTTATAGCCTTTTCTAATTTTTCAAGTATAACACAGAGTTCATTATTTCCTTTGTTCCAATAATGCACGATTTCAATTTTTGGAAGTACTAGCATTCTTGATTGTTGATAAGTGTTTACATTCAACTATAAGTGTTTTGAACTTGATCTGACACTGTGCTTTAGTTGTTCCAGATACACTTCTTCAGATATAGTTAAAGAAGTGAGCAATGACTCATGAAAGCTAATAGCTACAAACAGGGGTCATTTCATAGAAAAAGAGGTGCAGGAGCTCATTAGCATAACTCATTAGCATAACTTATTTGCATATTCCACACACCCTGACATCACCAGAAGTGTGTCAGAAGGCAACAACCACTGCTCAGGCTCCACTGGACTGTTTTGGATTACTAGCTATTTTTTTTTTGGGGGGGGGGAATGTGCAGATCTGTCCTCGCAGAGGAGAGCTTGTACCTGAAAAAAACTTGGTCTTAAAGGTGCCACTGGAAAGTTTTTGCCTGGGGGGGGGGCTCTGCAACTTACCTGGCTGCTTCTTGCTCTGACTGAGGGCTGCTGGGAACAGGGGGTGGGGCTTGTTGCATGTGTCTGCCCCCTGGGCTCTTTACTGCCGGAGCTCCGCTCCTGTGCGCTCCTGTAGGAAATGACCCCTGGCTACAAATGTCGTTAGTCTTTACGGTGCTATTGGATTCTTGCTCTTTTCTACATGCTCTCCCTGACCGCCATCCTGATATTTCCTGTAAATGAGTGTCCACAGATTAGGAAAATCACCGGAAGGTAAAGGCATACAGACCAATTCATCCTTGCTTGCTTAGTAAAGTCTGGAAGGAGAGAACTCTGTCAGCTAAAAAGAGGTGAATTGACCTGGCTGCATTGAAGCCATGGGACAGGGCAAAGGTTTGCCCAAGTTGTGGCATGGATGGACAGGGTGGGGGTTCTTCTGGATTCCTATGAGGAACTGATGAGGAAATTCAGCAGGTTGTGGTTGAGTTTCAGCATGTTTGAAAGCTGAGTCATATATCTGCAAAAAAAGAAAGAAAGCTGAGTCATATATCAAGTGGGCTATGGGTAGGGTTCCCAGCCGTCTGCTGGCAACCCCTGGGAGCACTGTGCAGGGTTGCGGGGGATACTGTGAGAAACTGGCATCAGGTTATGCTGCCCCCCTCGATTTTTGCTCCCTTGAGCAGTAGTGGGTGCCCAGGGCATGAGGAAAAGAGGTTTTCCACAGAGGCAGGCAACCTGGCAGCCCTAGTTGTGAAATACCCTCCCCCCCATTTATGGAAGTTACCAGTTGTGATTAGATGTGACACCAGTGCTTATTCCATATCTTCAGTGCATGACAGAAGAATGACCTTAATATTTGTTACGAAGTTTCGTCCATTCGTTCATTTGTTGGTTCAAGACCTGCCTTTCTATCCTTGCAAGGGCCACCAAGGTGGCTAACACAAGAAGAGAAGAAGAAGAGATTGGATTTATACCCCACCCTTCACTACCCAAAGGTGTCTCAGAGCAGTTTACAAACTCCTTTCCCTTCCCCTCCCCACAAGAGACATCCTATGAGGTAGGTGGGTGTCAGCTATGCTGCCATGATGTTTATGGGCGAGAGTGCAGCTGCTTGACCTGTGTAGCGTCTCCCCATCTATTACCTGTGGGATAGGTTTCAATTCCCAGCTTTGGCTGTTAAGCGTGTACTCCTTTGTTTGGCTGTGGAACCTGACAGTGGGGCTGAGAGAGCTCTTGACAGAAACTGCTCTTTTTCAAGGACAGTTATTATCAAAACTATGGCTTGCCCAAGGTCAACCAGCCAGGTGCAAGTGGAGGAGTGGGGAATCAAACCCGGTTCTCCCAGATTAGAGTCCGTGCACTTAACCCCTACACCAAACTGGCTCTCAACATACCTAATAAAATCACATCGTAAAACCATTAACTGCCCCCCTAATCCATATCATTAAAACAATTAAAAATTGGAGGTAAAATACATTCTTAGACTTAAAAATAAGAACTAAAATGTTGCTCAGGAATGAGGGACCTCAGCAGGGTATAATGCCATAGAGTCTACCCTCCAAAGCAGCCATTTTCTCCAGAGGAAATGATCTGGGTCATCTGGAGATCAACTGTAATAGCAGGAGATCTCCAGGTGCCACCTGGCAGTTGGCAGCCCCAAATGGGGGCACCAAAAAGCTTGCATCATTCTCCTCTCCTCCGTTTTATCCTCACAACAACCCTGCAAGGTAGGTTAGGCTGAGAGTGTGAGACTGGCCAGAGGTCATCCAATTAAGCTTCTATGTCAGAGTACGGATTTGAACCTTGGTTTCGCGGATCCTAGTCCAACGCTTTAACTATTACACCACCCTGGCAGGCATAAATCACCAGAGAATAAAGCTAGGAGACTCAAAATTGGCCACCAGCTTGAGGATGTTTGTGGGAGCTCCCAGGCCAGAATTGAAAGGTGTATGAAGATCCTGGACCCGGTGAGACAAACCACAACCACCCCATGCTATTTCCAATGGAAGCTAGGGGTCTCTGTTTTGGGCAGGCATAACTCAGAAAATAACGCTACATGTCTGAAAACTGGCCACCAACCCCAAAATGATGCCAGAAATGAAGGGAACTGGAACACCCTGAGCCAAATTATCTTCACTACAGGCAACATGTAGTAAGAGAGCTTTTAAGTAATGTGTCATGTGTCTCGAATACTCAGATCCCCAACCCGCCATGGAAGCTTGCTGGGTGACACACTCTCCGCCAGACCTACCTCACAAGGTTGTTATGAGGATGAAATGTTTTGGTTCCCCATTAAGGTGAAAGACTGTGTTTGAAATTTGTTATTGTTGGAAATATAAATCTATTTTTATGATATTACAATTTTAATGACATTTTAACGACATTTAATTCCATTCAACAACACAATAATAATGATGACAACCCAGTGCCTGAACTGGGAGTTCTAACTTCTGTTCCACATGTATAACCCCCTAGAACAGATTAATGTCCCAGAAGAAGAAGAAGAAGAAGAAGAAGAAGAAGAAGAAGAAGAAGAAGAAGAAGAAGAAGAAGAAGAAGAAGAAGAAGAAGAAGAAGAAGAAGAAGAAGAAGAAGCAGAGGCAGAGGCGGAGGAGGAAAGGAGGAAGAGATTGGATTTATACCCCACCCTTCACTACCCGAAGGAGTCTCAGAGTGGCTTACAATCTCCTTTCCCTTTCCCTCGCCACAACAGACACCCTGTGAGGTAGGAGGGGCTGAGAGAGCTTTGACAGAAACTGCAAAGAACAGCTGTGCCAGAACACTGGCTTGCCCAAGGTCACATCAGCAGGTGCAAGTGGAGGAGTGGGGAATCAAACCTGGTTCTCCCAGATTAGAGTCCGCACACTTAACCCCTACACCAAACTAGCATGCATGTAAAGGGTGGAGGAGAGGAAGTATCCTTTTACTCCTTTGTTAGATCACGGTAAGATATTAACTCCCCCCTTCTATTCATAAGATTAACAAAGGCTTGCTACTAGACTATTATTAATTCCGTTCTGTTGCCAAGCAGGATACGGATGATAAAGACTTGAGGCCTAGACTTGAAAATAAAGGGGGGAGTGGACACGGGAAAATTAGGTGGAGGGTGAAAGAAATGAATGAGAAAAGTGTGGGAAAGAGGGAGACAAATAAAGGAAAGAAAGGGAAAGGTTGCTATACCTCGCTGCAACACCTTACCGCTTTGTAAGATCTGGGGGAACTAGATGCAAGGAAAGGAAGAAAGAAAGGCTAGACGACTGGAGAAAATGATTTGCAGGCTGGCAATGACTGTATCAGTCATCAGCTAGATGTCTTCTCTTGCTCCACTGATGGCTTAGTTGATGGGCGGTTGTTCAGAAACTACGTGCTTCTGAGTCCCAGTTATGAAGAAGAAGAAGAAGAAGAAGAAGAGGTGGAGGAGGAGGAGGAGGAGGAGATTGGATTTATACCCCACCCTTCACTTAGTGTCTCAGAGCGGCTTACAAACTCCTTTCCCTTCCCCTCCCCACAACAGTCACCCTGTGAGGTAGGTGGGGTGAGAGAGCTCTTTCCATAGCTGTCCTTGAGAGAACCGCT
>NW_015164238.1:111598-125905 GCF_001447785.1 Gekko japonicus
CCGCTCTGACAGAACTATGGCTTGTCCAAGGTCATCCAGCAGCTGCAAGTGGAGGAGTGGGAAATCAAACCCAGTTTTCCCAGATCAGAGTCCACACACTTAACCACTACACCAAACTAAATGCTGGAAGCAAAACACAGAAGATGGGTCATCACCTTCAAACTTTTCTGGTGAGTGTTTGGAGACATCTGCCTGGCCTTGTTGAATCTTGGCCTGTATCCGTAATCCCCATGTTCCTATATTCCTCGGACAGCGGTGAGAAAATCTTCCTTCTCCCCCCCCCCCATGAGGTGCTTTTGAATGTACGCACATGGTCTGGAGGAGGTAGGTTGCAGACCTGACCTTTTTGAGTAGCCAACAAGCCTCCATGCTTGACAGAACAGCCTCACAAGAAAGAGCACCAGTCCCTCATGGCCCCAGCTCATGGGATACACCGTCTTTATGCCCTCCATCCACTGCTCAAATCCTGGTCCAATCTGATTATATCAAAGAAGGGACCCTATTCTGTCACTTTCATTCGTATCAGTTAGGTTCCCCCCCCCCCACACACACACACACTTCTCAGGCAATTGATGCTGGTGGAGATGGACAAGCAGAATGGACACCGTGGGTGCCAGAATCGGACTTGTGCATTTCATGCATACACATAATGCTTCCTCTTTGAGGCACACACTTCCATTCCTTCCTTGAAACAAACATGTGAAGGTGTAGCTGGCTTTGCCAAACAAGGAAGAGGAAAGGGGAAGGACGGCTCAGTTTGCATGTGGTCTCTGTGCAGCTGTGAAATATGAGGACTGGGGAAAGAAACCCTCTTTCCAGTCACAGGCGATGATCTATGTACATCTGACAGTTCGGCCTTAAGCACATGCTATTTCTGTCGACGTCTCATCCCGAGCTACTTACAAATTCTGACCAAGGCCTAAGGCGAGGCTATAAAATGGACTTTTTACAACCGCAAGTCCAACGTGAATTGTGCTCGTGTATAGATTCCAGGTGGACCGTGGATTCACAATCCATACTTTTTAAACCGCCTCTTGTATTGACAGGTGTCCCTGCTGAGAACTCGTCTCAAAATTCTTTTGGCTTCCTTCAAAATTCCTAAAAAAAATGTTTCATCTGAGGAACAACGCATAAAGGAGATTGATGTGTGAGGGTATGAACCAGGTCCAGGGATCCCCAGGCCTAAGTGGGCTGAAGTTATATTCCATGCAGCAGAGGGGGAGGGGGTTGTTTGTTTTTTTACTACGGTGCTTTTTTATATACATTTTTATTAATTCTGGGAAATGTTAATAACTTGTTTTAATACTGCACGGGCATTAAATATGCACAGCAATCCTCTAACAAATTGCTTTTTGGGATTCATTTACAACAAATGTTTATTAAAGTGTAATCATTTGCAAATGTTGCCATTCTTTAAGTCGAGGAATAAAAAGAGTGATTGGGCGATGATATTCATAGATTACACAGCAAAGCAGATGAATAAATTTTAAAAGTGGGATGGTTTAAAAACTTTGCCCAAGACTCAGATGTCATGGAGATGAAAACTCTGTGCAGCTAGGATGATTCCAGATATTGCTCTGGCTTTTCCATACCCCAATGTAGTGGTTAGAGTATCAGCTTTGGAATGAGGGTCTAAGATTTAGGGTTAGCAGGTCCCCTACCTGTTGCCAGTTTGGGGCTCCAGCCCACTGCCTCTATGGTAACCACAGAGGGGTTTTTCTCAGACGCTAGAGCGTCCCTCCAACAATGTGCCCTGCACGATGATGTCACCTGTGGGCGACATCATCACACCGGGCATGTTGGCATGGATGGGGCTGCTCGGGGACAGCCCCCCTCCCTCCCGCCGGCCAGCTGAGCATTGGCAGATTGGGGGCCTCGAAAGTGGGTAAACCTTACTAGGATCTGGAAGGCCTGGGTTTAAATTCTCCACTATGCCATGGAAGCTTACTGGAAGACCTTGGACCAGTCACTCGATTTCAGCCAAAGCTACCTCAGTGGTACCTTAAAGACACAAAGCTCTTGTATTTAATGAAGGGAACTTTGACTTATGCCCCGGGCATCTTGTTGGTCTTTAAGGTACCACTGAGGTAGCTTTGGCTGAAAGCAAGTGATTGGTCCAAGGTCTTCTAGTAAGCTTCTGTGGAACAGTTCAGCTGCTGGACCCGAATCTAGCTCATCTACTCCAGACCATCTACTCCAGACCACCTGAAACAATCTAACTCAGAGGGCTGTTGTTGCAAGAACTTTTTTCCCTTGTTTTCTCCCCGAAGAACTCGAGCCCATCTAGAGATGGTAGAGGACATGACAGGGCACCTGAGTGTCCAGTTGACATTGATAGGGAGGTTGTGGAGAGGCACCTGGCTTCATTGGACGGATACAAATGCCATGGGCCAGATGGTGTCCTGAATTGTCTAATGCTTGCAGAGCCTCTGTCCATCATCTTTAAGGCCTCTTGGAGGACTGGGGATGTGCCACAAGATTGGAGAAGTGTGAATGTTATCCCAATCTTTAAGGGAAGAAGGATGACCCAGGAAACTAGAGGCCAGTCAGTCTGACTTCTGTTGCTGGGAAGATATTAGAGCAGATTTTAAAGGGATCGATCTGTAAGCATCTGAAGGATGGGGATGGTTTTGTCCCCAACAGATCTTGTCAGACCAACCTGGTTTCCTTCTTTGAGCATGTGACGAGCTTACTGGATTGTGGGAACTCTGTTGATGTGATTTACCTGGATTTCAGTAAAGCTTTTAATAAGGTTCTTCATGACAGTTTGGTGGATAGGGAACTGGTTAGAGGACTGCACCCAAAGATTTGTGGTCAATGGTGTTTCATCAGATTGGAGGGAGGTGTCTAGTGGGGTTCCACAGGGCTCAGTACTTTTCAAAATTTTAATCAATGATCTGGATGAAGGGGTAGAAGGGCTACTCATTAAATTTGCTGATGATACCAAATTGGGAGGAGTAGCAAACACCCAAGAAGATAGAGTTAAAATTCAACAAGACCTGAATACTCTGGAGAAGTGGGCAGTTGTGAACAGGATGCAATTCAACAAAGATAAATGCACAGTATCACATCTGGGCCACAAAAATGTAAATCACAAATACTGGATAGGGGATACGTTTCTAGTGTATGTGAAAGAGATCTTGGGGTAAGTGTGGACTGTAAACTAACTATGAGCAGTCAGTGTGATGTGATGGCAAAAAAAGGCAAATTCATTCTTGGGTTGTATTAAAAGGGCCATAGCATCGAAATTGCAGGAGGTCATAGCCCCTCTATATACTGCCTTGGTCAGGCCACACCTTGAGTACTGTGTGCAGTTCTGTAGCCCTCACTTTAAAACAGATGTGGACAATATCGAGAGGGTGCAGAAGAGAGTGACGAGGATGATCAGGGGTCTGGAGACTGAGCCCTACGAGGAAAGGCTGAGGGCCTTGGGAATGTTTAGTTTGGAGAAGAGGAGATTGAGGGGGACATGATTGCTCTCTTTAAATATTTGAAAGGCTGTTTTGGAGGAGGGCAAGGAGCTGTTCCAGTTGGCAGCAGAGAATAGGACCTGAAGCAACTGGTTTAAATTACATGCAGAAAGGTATCGGCTGGATATTAGGAAAAACTTTTTCACGGTCAAAGTGGTTCAGAGGTGGAATGAGCTGTCTACGGAGGTGGTTAGCTCCCCTTCACTGACAGCTTTCAAGAAGAAGCTGGACAAATATTTGTCAGAGATGCCTTAAGGCTGGTCCTGCGTTGGGCAGGGGGTTGGACTAGATGGTCTGCATGGCCCCTTCCATCTCTATGATTCTATGATTCTATAAAATGGAGGAGGAGCGAATGATACTGTAACCTGCTTTATGAGAGAAAATGAGGCATAAACTGAATAAAAACAAACACGTAAATACTATACACACACACACACACACACACACACACACAAGGAAGAAGGCTCATTGTACCAAGAGACAACGAGCGCTAGTTCAGGCGGTGGCTTCTCGCACCCCCTGGCTGCTCCAGTCCCCATTGGGCCAAGCCGCCCAGCCTGCCACCCCACCTGTTGGAGGGCCCAGTGGGCCTAGCGGTGTGGCGTCATCCCTCTCCTGACCACCGGCTCGAGCCTCCAGTGGGTGAAGGTGGCCAAGTGTGCCCCTCCTCCCATGGCTAGATCAAGGTGCCAGCGGCAAAGGTGGCCAGCCTCATTCCTCCCTGCCTGTTGGAGGCCCCAGCGGTTCAAGGTGGCTGGGATCAGGCCTCTCCCCACTGGCCACGTGAATCACCTCTGTGCAAAGGCAGGTAGCCTTGGCCGCAACTTCCTCGCCCCCCCCGCCCACTGGATGCCCTGGTGGCCCAACCTGGCCGGCCGCATCCCTCCCCCATCGGGCTGTTCAAGGCGCCGGTGGACCAAGCTGGTCGGGCTCGTCCCTTCCCCCCATTGGAGGCAGGGCAGCTGGCGGGCCCTGGCCACCTGCACTGGTCGTTGATCTGGGGGAGCAGGTGCGGAGGCAGCACAGAGACGGGCAAGGTTCTGGGGAGGCACGGCAGCGCTTTGGGCCGGAGGAAGACAGGAGGTGTGTTCAGCAGAGTGATGATAGGAACTTCTGAGGCACGTTTGGGTTGGCGCTGCCTGTGTGGGTGGGAGTCTGAGAACGCAGCCAGTGGCCACGGTGCCTGTTGTGAGTGGCAGTTCTTGCAGCCAACTGATTTTGGCGTGAATCGAATCCTGCCACCCCTTAGGAGAGATGCCACCCCAAATCAGCTTTATAATATAGGATATATATATATATTGTCTGCCAACCTGGTTACTAGCAGTAGAGAGCTGCCTGGTGTGACGAGAACCAACACCCAGAATCTAAGTCATAAACTGAAGTCTGGTTCACACATTAACCTGACAAGGCACCATAAGTACCAGAGCTTCCATTGGACTGAAGTAGCTATTGGTTTGGATACAGTCACCTATTACTAGAGAGCTGCTTGACAAAATCCCAGTTCAGTGACACCTTTAAGGCCAACAAAGTTTTCTTCAAGGTTATCTCTGCCCCCATGCTGCCAGACTACTGCTGCTAACCTATGCTCACCTTCCTGCCACCTCTGGACTTGTAAATATGAGGAAAAACTGGCCTCCAGTGGCAACCCTTTGAGTCTGGTCACTGAGGAATGATTTGAACCCGTCCAAATCACAACCCTTGATACCTTAGTCTGCCTCCCAATGCCTCAACAAGATGGCATGGTTCAATATATCATAGGCTGCAGATAAATCCAATAAGAGCAACAAAGAGGCATGGTCTTTGTCAACATTCAGACAGAGGTCATCAACTAACTCTAACAAAGCCACCTCTGTCCCATACCCTGACCTGAAGCCAGACTGGAAAGGATTCAGGGCAGATGAGTTATCCCAGAAGACCTGGAGTTGGTCCATTACTGTTCTTTCAATTATTTTGCCCAGAAAGGGCAAATTAGAGACAGGGTGATAATTGGCCACATCATTTTCCCCCCTGTAGGGATGGTTTGTTAAGTTGTGGATGGTTGAGGGAAAGTGATTAGGAGTGTGCATTCAGCTATACCCAAGCCGAACAAATAGCCGAAACATACCTTATTGGTATTTTTTTGCTATTTTTTCAGTCAAATATAGATCGGGGCGGGGGGGTTGGCTATCCAAAATAGCCAAGCCCCCAAAATCCCAAAAATATATGGGATTTTTGGGGGACAGCTGGATAGCCAAAGTTAATGGGCGAACCACGGTACCTTGCTGCTTGGGGTTTATTTGCAGCTTGCCAAAGGCATTTAACGGGACCACATTCCCTTTAAATGACTTTTTTCTCCCGTGAAACCAATGGGGGGGGGGGTTGAGGAGAGGCAACAGCAACTATGCTGCAATTTGGTGCCTCTGCCTCAAAAACAGCCCTCAAGACATCCCAGGATTGATTCTCCATTATACACCATCATACCCTATAGACCATTGACTATAATGGTCCCATAGGATGTAACGGAGCTGGAAAAATTCAGGATTTCTTTAAAAATCCCAAATCCAAATATGATACCAGTTTTGGGATTCAGAAATAGTGGAAAATACAGTTCTTTTTTGGGTTCAATATACCCGAACGCGCCAAAAAAGCATATATATGTTTGCACATCTCTAAAAGTGATAAACTAGAAAGGCTTGTTGATGTGATCCTTACATGATTTTAGCTGCCTGGATGGGCATGGATCCAGAGAATAAGTACTCGCCTTCACAGATCCTAGGATTCTGTCAACATTCATCACAGAAACTGGGTCAAAATGGTCCACAGATAGACCAGATGATATATAGATATTAATTCTGACTGACATATATTACAACTGGCATATGTTACAACCAGCATCCAGATCGGAGATTGTGATATTTTATCAGCAAAAACGTTTGCCAGCCTTCCCCACACACCCCACAAGCAACATGCTACCATCCACAGAGAAGCCACGCAACATTCCGGGGCTAGTCTTGATGAATTGACATTAATGCTGACCAACAGTATTGTTCTGCACAGTGACCACTCCTGGGTTGTATGTAAGCATCTGGTGTCACTCTCCCTCTCCCATAGTGGTGTAACTCCTTTCAACCATTGTGTAAAATGGCTGTTCTGCAGCCTGGTGATTTTGTGTATGTGTTGCTGTTGCTTGCTGTCGATCCTGAAAGCACCCAAGGTGAAGTGCCAGAACCCAAAAGCCCTTGTGAACTTACCCCGTGCTTTCCAGGCGGTCTACGTGAGAAGGAGAAAGCAAGCAAATTCTCAGCAGAAAGTAAAAGGGGGTGACCTGGCAGACGGGGAGGCAGAAAGGGGCAGGAAAGACAGAACAAACTGGGTAAAAAACACACAAAAAAACAGCAGTTCCCAGGCAGGGGATTCTGGAGACTGCCCCAGGAAATAACAAATGGTTCAGGAATGGGCGTGCTTCCAACCCTCCCCCCCGATATAAACACAGAAAAATGTTCCCTGGCTGCTTTTAAACGTAGACGACTGGACTTTCAGCTAACTTGTTTCCTTTGTAACAATTTGCATATCTCCTTAGAAAAGATGGGGGGGGAGAATTCAGCTCCAGTTGTCTGCTTTTTGCTCACAGTGACTCGACGATGGGGAGGAGCAGTTGTACCACCTTAAAGCCACATTCACATAAGGTGGTGAGACGTCGTAGTGACCTTGGATTCACCACTAAATTGCAGTAAAATGATGCAGACAGCCAATGCTGAGATAAAACAATAGGAGAGTGGATGCGGCATGAAATGCAGACAGAAATTTGTGAGACGATGTGAGATCATTGGCACAACAGTGGGAAATACCGATTAAGATTGGACCTGAGTGACTGGAGGCTGAGATATATTTTTGTACCTTCTACACACTGCTTCCTCTTCAGTCTGATAGGACTGGGAATATTGGTTCTCCAAAACTCTTCATGTCCATCATTCTATAAATAAGGGAGATAAGAATGCTTTTGAAGTACACCTTTAGCAACTGAAAGTCAGAGTTAACTGTGTTTGTGGTGTAAACCTCTTTATTCAAGATCTGCTTTACTGAAGATATGGATAGTCTGGCAGTCTTTCGTGACCCTTCTGCATTTCCCTCTCTGCAACAAGCAGTGAGATGTACTGTTCCAGTAAGAATCGATATCATCATAAGAACCAGACCTCATAAGTGAATACCGGCAGGCCAGGACTGAGACAGCTCATAAAACTCCACTAGGAAAATATCAACACTGGTGAAGACCTTAGCTGTCAAGTATGGAAGGCGGAAACAGCTGGTGAAAATCAAACACAGCAAGCCGTCAGCTAAAAGCAGTGTTAAATTTATCTAGCAGAAGTAATATGCCATTGTTCTTCCAACAAGAGATCACAGTTTACAAACCATGAGGACATTCTGCACATCTGCAGATCTGTTCACCTGTCGGTCTACCATCTCCTCTTGACCGGGATGGGAAGAAGAGGTCCCATCCAAAGGCAGCCAAAACTATTTTATTTATTAATATATGTATTAATGTTATTTATAGTCTGCTGTTCTCACAGGGACACATGGTGAGTTGATACACTACAACACACATAGTGGGCCAATACAATCAGGAAAATGGGACAGTCAATAGCCCAATGCATTAGGATTTTTAGAAGTCTGGAACCACCAGAAAGAACTGAAGCTTAGCTTAAATATTCACATGACACATGAAGCAGTACAGAAATTACATAAATAGGATCCTACTTACCATGAGCTAAACATAGTGGTATGGTATCGACCACAGTCCTTAATCATTTACCCAAGCAAGTGTGTAAAACCATTTTTGTGCACTGCAACTGTATTCCCTGTTTAGAAAAAGCCCTCTGGAATAGCTGTCTTGCATAGTTTGCAGAAGGCCAGGAGATGGGGAGCTTTCCTGACCTCCTCGGGCAGGCCGTTCCACCAAGTGGGGGGCACAACAGACAAAGCACGTGTACACACATTTGTTGATTTGGCCCGTTTGTGGGTTGGCGCCTGCACAAGCCCCTGCTGACATGAGTGAAGTTATCATGGTGGGACAGAGGGAGAGAGGTGGTCTCACAAATAAGAGGGTCCAAGGACTAGAAGATGATAGTCTGAAATTGGGGAACCTCACACTCTCATCTATGAGACGGCCCTCCAGAAATTTTCTTCCCATTAGGAACTGCACTGGGGAACCAGATCTCCTCTCGTCCCAGAGAGGCAGTGACACGTTAGTGACATCAGGCAGCAACACGTTAGCGACATCAGTAGCTATCTCTCCCCCCCCCCCCCCCATTCCAGCCTGATCCTACACCAGTTAATGTGCCAAACAATGTAATGGTTCCTGTACTTAACACGTCTGGAAGCAGTAGAACAAATTTAGAGTCCAGTGGCACCTTTAAGACCAACAAAGGTTTATTCAAGGTATGAGCTTTGGTGTGCAAGGCACACTTTTTCAAATACATTGGAGTGGCAGATGAGGCTCTAAATTTATAGACAGGGATTTAATAGCAAATTAACATGTAACACGATGATGTTTAAGTTATACAAAGTGAAAAACTAAAAAACACAAGTTAAGGTTATAAGGTCAACAGTTATAAAGCAATAAATATGTCACAATAGCAGATAAACGTCTACAGGTGTTTGTTTGTTTGTTTTAATTGTGGGAACTAATAAAATCCTATCAGGCATAGAGGGCATGTAGAGGGCACAACAGTATATTTTGAGCTGGATGTAATGTTGTCAGCAGACATCCATTCAGTATTCTAAAATACTATTCTGAAAAAGAAATGCACTAAAATATAGAGGATTGATAGTCCTTGTTGAGAATACATATGTGAGGACTGAATGGGTTAGTATACGTAATGGAATAAAAATCCAATATCCCTGTTGAGTCCTGGGGAGCTTTTTGTTCCAAGTGTTGTAATAACTTGTAATTCAGCAGTTTCCCTTTCCATTCTGTTCCTGAAGTTCCTTTGTAATAAAACAGCTACTTTGAGGTCCTTCATTGAATGTCACTGAAAGGTTAAAGTGTTCTCTTACAGGTCTCTCAATCTTGTGATTCCTGATGTCAGATTTGTGTCCATTTATCCTCTGGCACAGGGTTTGTCCTCTTTGTCCTATGCAGAGAACTGAAGGGCATTGTTGACATTTAATGGCATATACAATGTTAGAAGATGAGCAAGTGAATGTGCCCCTGATGGCGTAGTTGATGTTGTTAGGTCCAGTGATTGTGGTCTGGGTGTATGTGGCAGCAAAGTTGGCATCCAGGTGTATTACTGTTGGAGTTTCAAGTTGCTACACTTCAGTCATTACAGAGTTAAGTGTTGTTTGTCAGGAAACAGGATGTTGCGTTACATAATGTATTCTACCGCGGGAAAATTTGAGGGAGTTGCTTAATCTAATGAAGTGACCTGTAGCCTTTGTATTGGTCAGCTAACAACTTGTTTGTGGAAATGCTTTGATCTAGCATTAATGTATTCACACGCTTTATGGCCCTTTGTGTGAAGCACAGGAAGCGCTCTCTTGAACCGCTGGGTAGATAGAAAGATGTAGCCCTTAGTATGTATTGCTGAAAGTAACTGCAAGTATGTAATCTTGTGTTTTATTTCTTTTTATCCAAAGTACCCTACCCATGATTTGTTTTGTAGTAAAGATATTTTCTTTTAACTAATGTGACTCTTATGTTTGCAAAACGACCATCAATCTCAAATCTCAGAATCCCTAACAATTACAAGCTCTGGTCCCAATGTCCATGTTCACAGGAGATGTTTCATTATTGTGGGTGAGGAGTTGTTTGAGATAAGGGGGTTGTCTGTGTGCAGGAAAAGGATTGCCCCCCAGTACTTGTGAAAGAGAACTGTCATTCGCCAGTAGAGGTTGTAAGTTGTTGATGATGTGTTGTACTGTTTTGAGTTGACAGCTGTATGTGACCACTCGTGGTGTTCTGTTATTGTCTCTTTTGGGCCTCTCTTCTAACAGATTTCCTCTGGGTCTCATTCTGGCTTTGTTAATCTGCTTCCTGACTTCATCAGGTGGATACTTTAGTTCCAAAAAGGTGTGTTGTAGATCCCTCAGGTGAGAATCTCTGTCTGTAGGACTGGAGCAGATGCGGCTGTAGCATAGAGCTTGGCTGTATACAATGGACTGCTTGGAAGCAAACAGTCAAGAATTAAGATGATTATACACAGTTAGGCCACAACACCCCCTCATGGATCACTGCCTTGTCGTGGCGAGGGGGCTTGCGTGGTTCGATGAGGCTGTGGGCTATGCCATGGAGGGCCACCCAAGACGGACAGGCCACAGCAGAGAACTCAGACCAAGCATGATCCCCTGGAGAAGGAAATGACAACCCACTCCAGTATGTTTGCCAAGAAAACCCCATGGACAGTATCAAAAGGCTAAAACATATGACGCCGGAAGATGTGCCCCTCAGGTCGGAAGGTGTCCAATATGCTACTGGGGAAGAGTGG
The DNA here is from genome assembly GCF_001447785.1 of Gekko japonicus. Lineage (NCBI taxonomy): Eukaryota > Metazoa > Chordata > Lepidosauria > Squamata > Gekkonidae > Gekko > Gekko japonicus. The sequence continues at coordinate 122,532 of NW_015164238.1, forward strand.
AGGGTAAGTACAAGTAACCCCAGTAAGAGTGAAGCCACTGGGCCAAAGCCGAAAGGACGCTCAGTTGTGGATGTGTCTGATGGTGAAAGGAAAGTCCGATGCTGCAAAGAACAATACTGCGTAGGAACCTGGAATGTAAGATCTATGAATCAAGATAAGACGTGGTCAAAAATGAGATGGCAAGACTGAACATCGATATCTTAGGAATCAGTGAACTAAAGTGGACAGGAATGGGCGAATTTAACTCAGAAGACCATTGTATCTACTACTGTGGCCAGGAATCTCGTAGAAAAAATGGTGTGGCCTTTATAGTCAACAAGAGAGTGCAAAAGTCAGTACTGGGATACAATCTCAAAAATGACAGAATGATTTCGCTCCAATTCCAAGGCAAACCATTCAACGAACATGAAATTGAGCAAACTTCAGAGGATGGCAGAAGACAGGAGGGCCTGGCGTGATCTTGTCCATAGGGTCGCGAAGAGTTGGACGACTGTGCGACTGAACAACAACAAGGCTACAACAAGCACAGCTACCGCACGGAAATGCAAACTAACGGATTGTTCCATGTTTAGGGGAAACAGGGGCCAGTACTCCAGTCAAGCCATCCAAGCAACTGCTTGTAGCAGCACAACAAGGAAATAGGACTGTGGCTCAGTGACAGAGCATCAGCATTGCATGCAGAAGGACCTAGGCGCAATCCTTAGCATCTCCAGTTCAAAGAGTAGGGTAGAAGGTGATGTGAAAGACTTCCACCTGAGACCCTGAAGAGAGATGCTGCCAGTCAGAGTAGACAATACTGACCTTGATAGCCCAATGGTCTGGTTCAGCAAGCCTCATGTGTCCGTGACTAAGCTCACGGCAGGGGCTCAGCTCATTCCCAGTCATTGATGGTGGTGGAGCCAATAGACATTACTTCCTGGACCTGGTTGACAGGGGGTATGGGAGGAGGTGATGGGGGTGCCTTTCTTGTAGGGAAGGACAGCCTAGCAAATCTGTTATGTATTGAGCGTAAGCGTTTCCTCTAGCTGTACTAGAATGTGCTGAGCTTGCGTCGCTAGAACAATAGCTCGTCTGGATCCAGGAACTAACCAATAGATAAGCAGTGTAATGTAAATAGCCTATCACTGGGAGTGGGGGGGGTGTTGGGTGTGGTGCTCGCATGCTTCTAAGCAGGGCTCCAGGCTGTCTAGTTGTCCTTGAAATCACTTAATAAACCAGAGCTGATCACTGCAATGCATCTAGAACCCAGTATTTAACAAAATCCAATTTAATAAAATAAATAAATAAATAACCTTGAACTGGCCCTGAGAGGTAAGGGACCCAAGGGACAGATAAGAAGAAAGTGAGGGTTCCGTTAAAGAAATCAGTCAGTCATTCTATTGCTATGGTCCTTAGACCAGTCATACAAAGTTAAAGAAATCCAAGAATGACATGCTAGGAAGGGGTGCTGGGATCAGAATTCACCACTCTCTGCACTATAGACCATCTTCATATCTTGAAGATCTTGATTAGTAACTTTTGAACTACACATCGCTAGTTTTCACTGAACCATCAATGAAGCATTTTGTCATTGTTGTTGTTGTTCAGTTGCACAGTTGAGTCTGACTCTTCGCGACCCCATGGACCATATCATGCCAGGCCCTCCTGTCTTCCACCATCCTCTGGAGTTTGCTCAATCTCATACTCGTTGCATCACTAACACTGTCTAACCATCTCATCCTTTGCCGTCCCCTTCTTCTTTGACCTTCAATCTTTCCCAGTGTCAGGGTCTTCTCCAGTGAGTGCTCCCTTCTCATTGGGTGGCCAAAGTATTTGAGCTTCAGCTTCATTATCTGGCCTTCCAGGGAACAGTCAGGGTTGATTTCCTTTAGGCTTGACTGATTTGATCAGTTTTAGTTTGCATGTAATTAAAGTTTGGAAATCGTATTTATTATACTTATATCTCAACTGTGCATTTAAAAAAAGTCTTTTTGCCAAAATAGTGACAGAATTCAGCTCTCTTCAAGTATTTTCGGCTAGGAAGGGATGCTGGGTTAGAATTCACCACCCATTTCACTACAGTCCATCTGCATATTCTCTTTCTGCAAGGAAGTGAGCAGATAGCTTCTTTGCTTTAAAAAGCCTTATGTCAAAGATATGCAGAAAGAAAGTGGGGTTATCGTTTACCCATAATACTCACATTGGACTCTTTAATGCCAGGAGGAAAAGCAAGTTGGATTAGTAACTCAATGCAAAATTCACCAGATATTTACCAGGCTCCGGAATACCCATCATTTAAGAAACCTTCCAGCTGTTTCTGAATGTCAGAAAGAATCTCATTTGGATTTCGCAGACTTTACAAATGGTCCTTATCTGAATTGTATCTTGATTAGTAACTTTTGAACTGCACTTCCCGAGTGTCCATTCAAGTGGTTTAGTTTGTAATTAGTTAAAGTTTGGAGATTGTATTTATTATGCTTATATCTCATTTGTCCATTTTAGAAGACCCTCTTTTTGCCCAAATAGTGACAGAATTCAGGTCTCCTCAACTATTTTATTCTTTTAACTATTTTATTCTTTTTCAAAGGCTCCCTCTCGCATGATGACAACCCCAGACATTATTCAGTAACCAGGATCCAAAGCATTATTCCAGTCATGCCCTGATTTTGCACTCCAATGGGGGGGGGGGTAAATCTAAGAATACATCCCCCATGCCATATCTTGTACTGCTGGGGAAGCTACCCATAGTATTCAGTGGGAGTTATAAACTGAGACGATTCCCATCTTCATATCCCAAACGTTCCATTCTGTCTTCACACTTCAGTATGACAAAGAGAAGGAAACTTGCAACTACTTTTCTTTAGAGAGGCATATACTTTATCTCTTTCACCGCTACTAGGACTTGAACCAGCACAAGAACCAAATATATGGACTAAGTTAGGTTTTATTAATGGCGGATTTATCTCGACATAGCACTGCCATAAAGTTCAGTGCCGATTTCTCCTAACAAGCAGCCTACCATGGCTGCCAGGGACTGGGGGCAAGCCCACCCTGGCTTCAGACTTGGCCAGCATCATGACCACTGGCGTAATCTTCGCGGGGGCTGGGGGGCTGGCGCCCCCCCCGAAATTCCCACCCACCCCTCGCCCTCCCAAGCCTCCGTTATGGCCAGCGCCAGCGGCTGCCCCTTACCCGAAGCGGAAGAGAGCCGACGAAGGAAGCCGCCCGGCCCCAGTCCCGCCCCCGCCGAGAGCGGCCGTGGGAACACGTGTGCCTCCGTTATGGCCAGCGCCGGCGGCCGCCCCTTACCCGAAGCGGAAGAGAGCCGGCTAAGGAAGCCGCCCGGCCCCAGTCCCGCCCCCGCCGAGAGCGGCCGTGGGAACACGTGTGTGCCC
>NW_015164238.1:127451-127598 GCF_001447785.1 Gekko japonicus
CATTGGCAAGCCCCTCCCCACATTGTGAATTACTGGAATGACAGCACAAGATCCAGCTATGTACAGAAAAAAAGGTCAGCAGATGGTAAGTGATATCCTGGTGAAACCTGCAAGATCCCTGTGCTTAGTAGTCACAGGCATGTGGTG
>NW_015164238.1:127757-127894 GCF_001447785.1 Gekko japonicus
TAAACCATTGAACCGCCTGGTTTTTCTGTCATTTTATTTTCCCATCAGTCCCTGCAGCATCTTGTTCTGAGGACACAAGGCGAGTCCTACAGATTTTACCCTTGAGCACTCTGTAATGCTAATTCAGATTCATCCCA
>NW_015164238.1:127926-135252 GCF_001447785.1 Gekko japonicus
GCAGAGTGAGAATACAAACCTGGGTCTCCCCACATCAATCTGCAACTCTGACCACTGTGCAGAGTGCTTCCTCTACTGATCTGTAATGTTCCAGAGGTGTTGGGGAGATTTGGCCCGGGGTCACTCAGCCAGCAGACTGAGAATACAAACCTGGGTCTCCTCACATCAATCTGCAACTCTGACCACTGTGCAGAGTGCTGCCTTTACTGATCTGTAATGTTCCAGGGGTGTTGTACTGTAATACTCAGTTTCTCAAACAAGTGTATGCCTGTCTGTTGGTCCACTTAGGAGTCTTGATCTTGGTTGTGTCGTGGTTAAGTGTGCGGACTCTAATCTGGGAGAACCGGGTTTGGTTCCCCACTCCTCCACTTGCACCTGCTGATGTGACCTTGGGTCAGTCACAAGCTCTGGCACAGCCGTTCTTGAAAAAGAGCAGTTTGTGTCAGAATTCTCTCAGCCCCTCCTACCTCACAGGGTGTCTGTGGTGGGGAGGGGAAGGGAAAGGAGTTTGTAAGCCGCTCTGAGACTTCCCTGGGTAGTGAAGGGCGGGGTATAATCCAATCTCTTCTTCTTCTTGTGGCAAATGGTAGGGAAGCTCTGTATTTCTGTATACAGTTGTAGGGGCTTTATTGCAATGTGGTATGGCCTGATATTATGTTCTTATTCCAGTGTGGGGTGTGTGTGGGGCTTTCTAAGTTTCTAAGCAGTGTGCTAAGAAGGCAACAGTTCCTGGGGTTAGCCCAGCCCAGGGACATTGCTAGGGCAGTTCCTAGGCCTCCGTAAATTTCTGGGGAGCCGATCCCTAAATCCCACATGGGTCCACCTCCATAGATAGTAACCATGCCTGTGATGTCACTAGCTCCTCCCTATGATGTCATTGGGTCCCAGTTCTTTTAATGACTTAGCAATGCCTCTGGCCCAGCCCCGCCCCCCCCCCCGGGAAATTGGAAAGTCTACGCCCTTGATCATGACTTCATTTATCCTAGCCTCCATTTATCCTCACCTCATCTGCCTCCCTGTCCTTGTTCTGCTCAAGCACCCACGGTCTTGGCTAACAATGCTCAGCAACAAGACTGTCCCCTCCGCAATTCTCTTTCAGTTGCCTAAACCAATGATGGACTGATTTGGGAATCATTCTTCATCTCACATGCTCCAGTTGACTTCCCTATTCATCTGACCTATATACCCCATCGATGCACATTTATCCTCATTTATACCCCATTTATCCTCACCTCATCTGCCTCCCTGTCCTTGTTCTGCTCAAGCACCCACGGTCTTGGCTAACAATGCTCAGCAACAAGACTGTCCCCTCTGTAATCCTCTTTCAGTTGCCTAAACCTTATTATGTCCAGTTACTATTGCCAAAGCACTTCCATGGTGTTTGTTCACAAGTGACTGATTTTTTGTTTTGTTTCTACGGCTCCCGCTGAATTCTTCATCTCTTGGATACGTGAGTATATTTCTTCTGTATTTATGGGTTTCTGAGCGCTTTGTCTATCACAGCTCTTGAGTTTGCTCAAGAGTTATGAGAATTCTTTACTCTGTAAAACAGCCATGGAATCACAGTTTTAGTTCAACTCTTATAAAGAGACATTGAGAAATAATAATAATAATAATAATAAAAAAGAATGTGTTGAGAACTCCATAGACGAATGGCTTTTGGAGTTCTGGTATTACTTTTCAAAAGACCCGAACAGCATACAAAAAGGTATAATGCTACTTCTAGCAAAGACGGCATGATTTTATGGCAATGTGAAGAGATGTGCTGTTCAGAGCAAGACCTAAACCATCTCTGAGAGATATTCTCTTGTTATTTTCTTTTTTTAAGGGGGGAGACATCAGCAGGGGCGGATGAATGAATATCTAGGTTTACTTACCACGAGGGCTAAGAGAAAATTATTCCTTGGGGTCCCCCCCCCACAAATATTTCTATCCGTGTTGAAAAACACCTCTGCTTTTTATGGAGTTTTTGAAAACTTGCTTCTAGTTCTGCACATGTTGCTGAATAAACTTTATTTCTGCAGTTCAGCTACAAGGTAGCATCTAAAAACATGAGACTCAATTATGAGCATAAAGATCTATCTAATAATCATGAACTCAGGTGAAAGATTCATGCCTTAAATGCAATGTTGTGGCATAAACACGACTGAGGTGTCAAATTCAGGCACAAAGTGTACAAACTTCCCCCATGCACCCACACAATATGTAAAATCAGACACGGTATGTGTAGTTCTGGCGAATGAAAAAGGTACATAAACTCTATAGTGATGTAAATGGATTAACTGTAGCCTGTCTATGGGAAATGAATCAACTGTAGCCTGTCTATGGGTCTTTCTGCATGCTCAGTTTCATCCTTTGTAAGTTCCTGTTTCTACCTGGAGGGAGTGTCTGTTCTGCAAGTATTTTGCTCCCTCTAGTGGTCAATTTGATATGACACTGGTTTGTGTCCAGCATATTTCCTTGCAGATTTAAACTCCAGGTTTGTATGCCTGATGTAAATAAGTAAAATATTGAATCAACCACTAGAGATATCAAAACATGTGTAGAACAGAAAAAAGACTCCAAAGAAACAGAAACTTGCAAGCAAGGAAATGGGGATGTAGAAACGCCCTATCTGTAAAGCCATAGCTGCTGTTGAGCTGGAACATGAGAATCAGCAGGGTGTTGTGGTCAGTGATTCAGCCACGCATCTGAGAGGTTTAGGCTCAAATCCTTACTGAGCCATGGAAGCTCACTGAAACTTGGGCCAATAATTCTCCCTCAGCCTAACCTACCTCACAAGGTTGTTGTTGAGAGGATAAAATGGAGGGGAGGGAAATGTTGTAAGCGGTTTTGGAGAGAAAAGAGTGTGTGGGGGAGGGATTTATACACTTTGTACAGGGGTCGTTTCGTAGAAAAAGAGCTAGGGGAACTCATTAGCATAACTCATTAGCATATACCACACCCCCTGACATCACCGGAAGTGTGTCATTAGGCCACACCCCCTGACATCACCGGAAGTGTGCCATAAGACCACACACCCCGCCCCCAACGGTCCTGGCTGTCGCTGCCAGCCTTGCAGCTCCACTGCCGAGCCCCATGAGGGGCCCGGCGGTGGATTTGCAAGGCCGGTGGGAGTGCAAGGAAGCCCTGCGAAGGCCCTCCCTGGCCCCAGGCAGGCAGGGGTGGGGAGAGGCAGGGAGGAAGCAACTTACCCTCCCTCTTCTCCTGCCTCCTCCTGGCTGAAGGAGGGCCGGAAGCGGGGCGGGCGGAACTCATTAGCATAACTCATTAGCATATACCACACCCCCTGACATCACCGGAAGTGTGTCATTAGGCCACACCCCCTGACATCACCGGAAGTGTGCCATAAGACCACACACCCCGCCCCCAACGGTCCTGGCTGTCGCTGCTGCGAAGGCCCTCCCTGGCCCCAGGCAGGCAGGGGTGGGGAGAGGCAGGGAGGAAGCAACTTACCCTCCCTCTTCTCCTGCCTCCTCCTGGCTGAAGGAGGGCCGGAAGCGGGGCGGGCGGAAGCAGGGGGCGGGGCTTCGTCATGTGCCCCGCCCCCCGTACCTCACCCGGGGGAACTGCGATCCCCCGCGATCCCCCCCGAAATGACCTCTGACTTTGTGCCTGAATTTGACACCTCGGTTGTGTCTATGGCACAACATTGTATTTACACCATATATCTTCAACCTGACTTCACTATTATTAGACAGATCTTTGTCCTCATTCTTATCTGAAAAAGCACTGAGTTCCCCATGGTCGGATGCTCCATGAATCTGGATAAATAAAGACACATAAGGAGACCCCTACAGCTGAGGCACCAGATCATCTTGGGTTGGATCTAGCAGTAATTTATGCTGTTGTAAAGAATTTCCTTCGGTGGAAGTGGACTTTCTCTCCTCCCTCACTCCACGACAGTCAGATAGGCTTCCGCAAAGGCTGCCCCTGGTGAGCACGGGACCCTGAGCAATAGCATAAGGAACTGGTTGGAGGTGATGTAGTAGAAAGGAGGAATTGCGGAAGATCACCTCCTCTTCTGGTTCTAGAGTTGATGTTGGCCACTAGGTCCAATCCTTTACATTTAAAATATTTATAACCTGCCTCTTTACAAATCCATAACCAAGGCAGCTCCCAAGATAGTAATAAATAACAATAAATATCAATAGTTGAAATTGAGAACCATAAGAATCAGAAATGCCACACACTAAAACTAAGAGGATACTATAAAAATAGAATTAATAGAAGAGCCGCCTGCAATAACAACCACATCAGGTTTAGGAGATAAAGGTTACAGTTCGAAGAACGCTCCCCTGGGAAAGTCCCCTAGAATAAAATTGGACTTACTTTTAAGTAGACCTTTTAAGTTATTTTGGAGGCCTAAGTGCCCCAGGAGCCGGGGTTAAAACCTCATCTAGACCAATGTCCATATGGATATGGTAGTTAAAACCCATTGTGGAGGGTCATCACCCAGCACCTGAATCTTCTGTGAGGAGGGAAGTCCTATGTTCCAACATCATTAGTAAGAAGGTCCTGTTTTTGGCATGCACCCATCTAGCTTCAGTCTGTGGGAGCATACACACCAGGCCATTAAGTTAGTCTTCTCCAGGCATCTGATGAATCCTGATGGATTCCTGTCAACACTTATGGATTTTCTAACCTTGGCTGCTGATGATTCTGTTGAGGTACTGGCCACTGTCTGGAACAGGGAGATGGCTGGGAGTGTGACACAATTGCCCCTAAATGTCTTCTCCCCTGTAGACAGAGTCAAACAGTCCCCCTGGTTCACCAGGAACTAATGGCAATGAAACAGGAAGAAGGTTAATTCTATCAATGGCTTCTATGGTGACTGAGGAGAACCTCCACATTCAAAGGCGCTAATCCCCTGATTCCCAGAGCCAGGAGGCAACATCAGGGGAAGGCCCTGGCCTCTACGCCCTGTTGTTGGTCCTCCAGAGGAACTGGTTGGTCACTGTCCTTACCTGTTGCAGAGTGGGGGAGTCCAGTCTCGTTCCGGGAGTCTATGCGCGCACCACAATTACGTCACCTGGAAGTGATACAATCACGTTGGGCACGTTGGGGGCGGGGCCACAATCATTCGAGAGAAAACCATAGAGTTTTTCCTCGAATGATTGTGGCCCCGCCCCCAACGTGCCCAACGTGATTGCGTCACTTCCGGGTGACGTGCTGACGCCGGGCATGTCACGTGCTTTGGGGGTGGGGTTCCCCCCGGGGCCCGATCCGCCAGCGGTGGGTAACGGGCCTCTCGGACGGGGTTTTCCCCGCCCCCCGGGGGGACTTGGCAAGCTTACTTGGAAGAGTCTGTTTTTTTCTGGATCCATTTGAATCTGGTTTCAGGCTGGGTTTTGGAACAGACTGCTTTGGTCACCTTGGTTGATGACCTCTGCCAACAACTAGAAAGGGGGGACGTGACCCTGCTTGTGATGCTGGGTCTCTCAGACTTGGCCATTGGAGTTCTGCAAGGTTTGATCGAACCCACCATGCTATTTAATATCTGTATGAAGCCACTAGGAGAGGTCATCAGGAGGTGTGGGCTGCGGTGTCACCAACAGTGTCACATGAGAGCCAGTTTGGTGTAGTGGTTAAGAGTGCGGACTCTGATCTGGAAGAACCAGGTTTCATTCTCCTCTCCTCCACATGCAGCTGCTGGCGTGACCTTGGGTCAGTCACACATTCTCTCAGAGCTGATCTCTCAAGAGCAGTCCTCGAAAGAGCTCTCTCAGGGTGTCTGTTGCGGGGAGGGGAAAGGAGAGGAGATTGCAAGCCGCTCTGGGACTCCTTCGGGTAGTGAAGGGTGGGGTATAAATCCAGCCTCTTCTTCACCGTCTTCTTCTTCGACGTGCAGATGATGCCCAACTCTAACTTGCTTCTCCGTCTCATTCTGAGGACGTTATTGATGTTCTGAACCGTAGCTTGGAGTCAGCCATGGGCTGGAAGAGGATGAACAAGGTGAAACCTCATCCTGACAAGACAGAGGCGCTCTGGGTTAGTAGAAAGGCAGACCAGGGGCTTGAGATCTCTCCCATCTTGGATGGGGTTATACTCCTCGAGAACAACCAGGTTGGGAGTGCTGCTTGACACCGCCATCACCTTAGAAAACCAGGTGGCTGTGGGGGCTCAGAGTGCTTTTGCCCACCTTCAGCTGCAGTGAGCCATGTCTTCGGTTCATCCGGACTGGACTATTGCAATGTGTTTTACCTGGAGCTATCCATGCAGCTGCAGCTAGTGCAAAACCCTGCAGCTACACTGCTGGTCGGGGCTAGCTAACAGGAGCATGCGACCCTGGTACGACAGCAATTGCAGCTTGGCGTAGTGGCTAAGTGCATGGTTTGGTGGTTAAGTGCCGGTTTGGTGTCATGGTTAATTGTGCAGACTCTAATCTGGGATTCCCCACTCCTCCTCTTGCACCTGCTGGATGACCATGGGCAGGTCATAGTTCTGGCACAGCTGTTCTTGAAAAAGAGCAGTTTCTGTCAGAGCTCTCTCAGGCCCACCTACCTCACAGGGTTTCTGTTGTGGGGAGGGGAAGGGAAAGGAGATTGTAAGCCTCTCTGAGACTCCTTTGGATAGTGAAGGGTAGGGTATAAATCCAATCTCCTCCTCCTCCTCCTCCTCCTCCTCCTCCTCCTCCCTCCTCCTCCTCCACTGGCTACCAATCTGCTCCTGAGCCCAGTTTAGGGTGTTAACTCTGTCCTTTAAAGCCCTACGTGGTTTCAGACTGGGGCATCTGAAGGACCATCTCCTCCCATATGTTGCTGCCTGGGAGAGGCTCTGCTGAGTGTCCCACCGATCAAAGAATCTCATCTGCCTTTTTGGTGGCAGCCCCATGATTGGAGAATAACCTCCCTAGGGAGATGCACCTGGCCCCTCACTTTCAGTCATTAAGGGACAGTTGAAGACAATTTCATGTAGGACTGCATTTGACATTTAGTGTTTTATTTACTGGCAGTCCTCATTGAGAATTTAAATTGTGGACTGCAATGCACCGTGATTGTTGTTTTAATTCCATTCTAAGCTGCCTTGTGTTCTGCAAGGTACAAAGGTGGTTCGTAAATGTTTTAAATAGGGTTGCCAGCTCTGGGCTTGGAAATTTCTGGAGATTTGGGGGTAGAGCCTGTAGAGGGTGGGATCTGGGGAGGGGAGGGACCTCAGCATGGTATAATGCCATAAAGTCCACCTTCCAAAGCAGTCATTTTCTCCAGGGCAACTGACCTCTGCAGTCTGGAAATCAGTTGTAATTTCAGGAGAGCTCCAGGCCCCACCTGGAGGTTGGCATGCCTATTTTAAATAAACAAAATGTAGTATGCAGCTTGACAGTAC
>NW_015164238.1:135264-180952 GCF_001447785.1 Gekko japonicus
TCCCTCATCCCAGTCTAGTTAGTTCTGGGGAGGGGGGAAGCCAAATCCTCCTTCTAGATGCCATGGGTTGGATACAAAAACATTTTCTGTTGACACATCCCTTGAGAACGTAAAAGAAGCCATGTTGGATCAGGCCAATGGCCTATCCAGTCCAACACTCTGTGTCACACAGTGGCCAAAACCCAGGTGCCATCAGGAGGTCCACCAGTAGGGCCAACAGAAGATGTGGATTTTTAAAAAAAATTGCCTTCACTTTGCAGACTACTGAGCACAGGAACAAAGTGGGGGTCTGCGTTGAAAGGGGGGAGTGGGCAAAATTGCCCATAATTCCACTGGTGAAACCCAACCTTTGGATCCAACCAAATGTCAACGGGGTGGGTATATTTTAGCATAACTGGGATCAAAATAGATCACCTTACTCCTGAATATCTTTTTTTTAATTACTTCATAATTCATGAAAAGAGAAATGGACACCTATTCAACAGAGTTCGTTCCCCATGTCTTAACCCGTGATAATATTTCTGATTCAGTATTATCTTAGGCTTCATCTTATTCCAATACAAAATAATTGCCAGCTCTTTAAAAAAAAAAACACGCTCTGAGAATAATGGTTCCTTTCTCACAAATAAAATTGTCCATTAGCGTTTTAAACCAGCTCTTATGTAACCTTCTGTTTGTGGTATCTTGTGGTGCTAAAATACTGACTGTGTATGTGAAACTAGATCTAAGCCCTTTCTGCTGCCAAGTCAATAGGAATGTTTCTGATGACTTCATTTGAAAGGCTTGAGTCTCCGGTATCCCTGACTCGACCTGTGTTTATTCTTTAAGTTCCAACCTGATGTCAAGCTACAAAGGCACAGTCTTTAAAGAGCTTAGAATGTTGTACTTTAAAAAAAATATCCTGCTCCATAATGGAAAAACCAAGAAAAGTGAGGTTGCGTGTTTTTTCTCTCCCCTTCTCTTCAAATCTTCCTTCTTTGATCACACGAGAGACAAAAATGCCCTCCGGTTAGCCACGTAAGGTGGAAGCAGGCAGGAGCTAATGATGTTGTTAGTCCACTTGATGGGATATTTGCCCTCTGAGGGACTTGAGTGACAGGTCCTACAATAGCCTTCGCCATTTCTGAAGCGGTTGAAGGCCATTTGCCTGGGCTGCGGGAAGCAAAGGCCGCCTAGGCAGTGAGCCAGGATTCTACCGTAGCTCATCATTACCCTTCCTCCCCCCTGCAAAAGACGTACTGAAGAACTGACAACAGGAGCCTGTTTTGAAGTGAACAATACATTATTATCCAGCGCCGTCCCGAATGGCCGTGGGGATTACCCGTTTTTCTTCCCCCTGGAAGACACGGCAGCCACTGCCTTCTTCAATAAATTTTCTGTCACCACCATCGTCTATGACTTCTGATGACTCCATAACATGGGAACAGCTTCCTCTTTCCATACTCTGCCAGTTTGGTGTCGTGGTTAAGTGTGCAGACTCTAATCTGGGAGAACCGGGTTTGATTCCCCACTCCTCCACTTGCACCTGCTGGATGACCTCAGGCAAGCCATAGTTCTGGCACAGCTGTTCTTGAAAAGGGGAAGTTTCTGTCAGAGCTTTCTCAGCCCGACCTACCTCACAGGGTGTCTGTTGTGGGGAGGGGAAGGGAAAGGAGTTTGTAAGCCGCTCTGAGACTCCCTTTGGATAGTGAAGGGCGGGGTATAAATCCAATCCTCTTCTCTTCTTTATGGCTTGGCGTGTGAAAGGCTTCTGTGACTCCTCTTCAAAAGCAGAGGTTGGCACCATTTAAACATTCCATTCCCCAAAAAATTAAGAAGAAAAGGTTCTTCCTAAAAAGTGCAGTTCTTTCAATGGATATCAGTCTCGGGGGGGGATGGGGACCCAGTGGAGGAATGAGTAGAACAATAAATATACAAGAATATACTGGGCAATCAGATAGGATTGTTTCTTAGATCCCTCAGTCAAATCAGGGCTCCAAATTGTGAATGACTACTCTCCGAAACTAGAGCTACCTCTGCCACTTCTGCTGTTTCACCGAAAGTGATGTGGCAGTACAGCCAGCAGTGCAGTCCCCGCCCCCCCCCATATACCCACCACAGCCCTCCCACCAATTGCTAGGCAGCCCCAGATACCCCAAAACAAAATGATGCACACATTCCAAGAGGCTGCATTTTGTGTCGCTTTCTGAACAAGTCATTTGAGAAAGACAGTTATGCGGGAATAATGGCAGCCAACACCTTTTCTTTTGTTTCGGGCTTCCAATACCACTTCTTTCCCACTCACTTGCCTTTGGCCACCTTGAACAAAAATTGCCTTTTACAGCCAGTGGAGTGTGTGTGTGTGTTTCTCTCTTCTGCCTTTTACAGTGCAATCCTAAGCAGAGGTCCACCTTTCTAAGTCCACTAAGACCACGGAAGACAGTGGCATTGAAAGGTGCAGCTCAGCTTCAGATCACACAGCTAAAACGCTGAAGAAGGAGGAGGAGGAGGTGGTGGAAATTGGATTTAAACCCTGCCTTTCACTACCCAGAGGAGACCCAGAGCGGCTTACAATCTCCTTTCCCTTCCCTTCCCCTCCCCTCCCCACAACAGATACCCTGTGAGGCAGGTGGGGCTGAGAGAGCTCTTTCGAGGACAGCTCCTGAGAGAACAGCTCTGAAACAACTTCTAAGTGACCCAAGGTCACACCAGCAGCTGCCTGTGGAGGCGTGGGGAATCGAAACCTGTTTCTCCCAGATTAGAGTCTGCGCGTATAACCATTACACCAAACTGGCTCTCAGTAAATAAGAGTTGAACAAGTCTTTCGTCACAGGTCAAATCACTGTTCATGGTCCTTCTTCATGATTTGTAACAACTAGCAAGTGGCTTTGTATTTATTACTACTGTTAAGCAAGCTGAAAGCCACAGAGCAGTGGGCCTATTTATATTTCTCACCTCCAGCTAACCATTAATAACATTATACTAGCAGTCTTACCAGTTAGGTTAGGAGTTCGTTTCAGGACTCCATTTAAAGTGCTAGTTACCACCATTGAAGCTCTACATAGCCTGGGTCCAGAATACCCAATGGAGCAAGAGAAAGGGCACCTGCTTTTAAAAAATAACTTTATATCTATTCATTTCTTGGTAAATAAACAAAACTCATTGTATCCACACAAGTATTCATTCAACGATAACTTTAACATCCGGCAATTACCTTCAAATCTAAACATCTATATATCTAATAGCCAAGTTGCCCCCTCTGTGCGGATATCTAAATCCGCACAGAGGGGGCACTTGGGGGGCATCGAGATTTTCCTACATACTTGGGGCAGTCCCAAGGTGTGCAGAAAAATCTAAAAAGTTTTAAAAACTGTATCTGGGAACTCTGCGGCGGGCTGGCGGCTAGGAGGCACTCATGCCTTGCTGCTGGTGCCCGCGGGGGGAAATGGGGGGGATCGGTGGGCCCAGTGGCTGGGGGGCACTCAGGCCTTGCCGCCGGTGCCCGTGGGGAGGGAGGGAAAATCGGGGGGGTAGATCATCGGGCCCAGTGGCTGGGAGGCACTCAGGCCTCGCCACTGGTGCCCACGGGGGGGGGGATTGGTGGGGGGAATTAGTGGGGGAATAGGCAGGCAGGGGGACGGAAAATCAGGGGGGAATCGGTGGGCCCGGTGGCTGGGAGGCATTCAGGCCTCGCCGCCGGTGTCTGGGGGGGAGTCAGCGGGCTGGGGGGGGAGAAGGCTTACCTGCAGAGCTGCTTCTGCAGACTGGGAGCCTTTAGGGATACTCCCCCCCCGCGCGCGAGTATCGTGGGTTCCGCTTCTTGTCATTACTACTTTACTCGGCTATCTTAACTTTAATAAAATACAATCCACATACTTTTTTTGGTAAGGCACAACTGCTTAGATCGACATTCAGCTATAACCAGTTGTGTTGCTAGTTTGTCCATTATGGCAATATCCCATATTTTCAATAAAACATTGTTCTAGTGTTGGTATCTTTTTTTGTTTTCCACTGCTGGGCTCTGCAGAGGTTCCCAGGTTATATCTTCAGCATCTCCAGTTAAAAGGATCAGGCAACAGGTGATGTGAAAAACCTCCACAGATGAGACCCTGGAGATCTATTGCCTGTCAGAGCAGACAGAACTGCCCTTACTAGAACAATGGTCTGACCAAATTGTAACCAGCAGCACAGACCCAGTACCTGGTGAGAAGTGTAACATAGTGACCCACCTGGATTTTGACTCACTGCATGGGGAGGGAGAGCAGGCATGAGCAGGCACTGCCCCCCACCTCCATGCAGTCACACAGTCACCTCTGCATGATGGGGATGTGCAGAGGAACTACCCATGTGCACAGTCCCTCTTGGTGACCAGTAATGTTCACTAAGCAGCACTGCTGATCATGGGAGGGAGGTTTGTTCAGGCACTTCTGCTACATGTTCACAGCGGGGCTAGTGCTGTCATGTTCATGTGGTTCAATGAGTTATTTGAGATATTTTGAGCTAGTGACAGGAGGCAATCATCAGGGGAAGGCCCTGGCCTCTATGCCCTACATGTCTGATTGTAAAATACCCACAGCTGGACAATCCTATGAGCCTCCAACTACACAGAGACCCTCACAGGATGCAGCAACCAAAGAGGACAGTCGAGAATTTCTAGAGGGAGAGTTCCAGAGTTTCAGTGACATCACCAAGGAGGTCCTCTCCTCTCCCCAGTGGCCACCCACCAGGAGGTGACCATAGCAGTTGGGTAATGTCACTCCCATCTTTAAAAAGGGTTCCAGAGGAGATCCAGGAAATTACAGGCCAGTCAGTCTGACGTCGATACCGGGTAAATTGGTGGAAACCATTATTAAGGAAAGAATTAGTAGGCACATAGATGAACAAAACCTATTGAGGCAGACTCAACATGGGTTCTGTAAGGGAAGATCTTGTCTCACTAACCTATTAGTGTTCTTTGAGGGGGTGAACAAACATGTGGACAAGGGGGATCCAATAGATATTATTTACCTTGACTTCCAGAAAGCTTTTGATAAAGTTCCTCATCAAAGGCTCATAAGTAAGCTCAAAAATCATGGGATAAAAGGACAAGTCCTTTTATGGATCAAAAACTGGCTAATTAATAGAAAACAGAGAGTGAGTATAAATGGGCAGTTCTCCCAGTGGAGGGGTGTAAGCAGTGGGGTACCACAGGGATCAGTACTTGGTCCACTGCTTTTTAACTTGTTCATTAATGATTTGGAGTTGGGAGTAAGCAGTGAAGTGGCTAAATTTGCGGATGATACAAAGTTGTTCAGGGTGGTGAAAACCAGTGAGGATTGTGAGGCACTCCAAAGGGATCTGTCAAAGATGGGCAAGTGGGCGTCAACATGGCAAATGGGGTTCAATGTGGCCAAGTGCAAGGTGATGCACATTGGAGCCAAAAATCCTAAATATAAATACACATTGATGGGG
This sequence comes from Gekko japonicus, assembly GCF_001447785.1. Taxonomy (NCBI): domain Eukaryota; kingdom Metazoa; phylum Chordata; class Lepidosauria; order Squamata; family Gekkonidae; genus Gekko; species Gekko japonicus. Next base: position 140,695 of record NW_015164238.1, read on the forward strand.
TCTGAACTGGCAGAGACTGAGCAAGAGAGAGATCTTGGAGTTGTAGTGGATAACTCACTGAAAATGTCGAGACAGTGTGTGACTGCAATAAAGAAGGCCAATGCTATGCTGGGGATTATTAGGAAGGGTATTGTAAACAGATCAGCCAATATCATAATGCCCCTATATAAATCAATGGTGAGACCTCATTTGGAATACTGTGTGCAGTTCTGGGCACCACACCTTAAAAAGGATATTATAGCTTTGGAAAAAGTGCAGAAAAGGGCAACTCGAATGATAAAAGGGTTGGAACACTTTCCCTATGAGGAAAGGTTAAAGCGCTTAGGGCTCTTTAGCTTGGAGAAAAGACGACTGAGGGGTGACATGATCGAGGTTTATAAGATTATGCATGGGAAAGAGCAGGTAGAGAAAGAGGTACTTTTCTCCCTTTCTCACAATACAAGAACCCGTGGGCACTCCATGAAATTGCTGAGCGGTCGGGTTAGAACGGATAAAAGGAAGTACTTCTTCACCCAAAGAGTGATTAACACATGGAATTCACTGCCACAGGAAGTGGTGGGTGCTACAAGCATGGACGGCTTCAAAAGGGAATTAGATAAGCATATGGAGCAGAGGTCCATCAGTGGCTATTAGCCACAAGGTATAGATAGGGACTCTGGGGCAAGTGATGCTCTGTCATCTTGGTGCTTGGGGGGGGTCAACAGTGGGAGGGCTTCTAATGTCCTGGCCCCACTGGTGGACCTCCTGATGGCACTGGTATTTCTGGCCACTGTGGGATACAGAGTGTTGGACTGGATGGGCCTTTGGCCTGATCCAACATTGGCATCTCTTATGTTCTTATGTACTTATGTTCTTATGTAAGCCCATATGTGATGCATTTACCTCAGGTCTACTCAGAATCCCACTCAAGTCTGCTGAGTGAAGCTTATTCCCAGGAAAGCGTCTTAAGAGAGCACAAGTAGCTTTTGAGGAATTTGAAGGGAAAGGGACAGCATTATCTAGGTATTCTGGTAGGACATCCCACACACATAAAAGACAGCAAGGATGAAAAGTACTGGGTTCGACGCATGGAGGACTCAGACCATGATGTGCGTTCAGACGCGTTTATTGTACTTCACAACAAAACACACAAAATGGCCCTGCAAGGCCAACTATATACACTCCACCCGGCACACCACTGTCCCCATAGGGGGGTTTGAATCTCTCGGCAACAGTGCTATTGGTGGACTCCCGGTGGACTAGGATCTTAGGTCCCCTTTGTGTTTGGGGACCAGGCTCCTGCTTTAGCCGCGGACCCCTGGTGGCAGTCCGCATACATAACAAAGGAGAAGAAGCAGAATCTTCTAAGGAGCTGGGGACCTTTGCATTTAATGAATTAACAGTTTAATAAAGTTACATTATTTCATGGACTTGGGGGAATCAGCATGGGATTGCACTGTGTAAGACTACTGCTCATTGTTGGAAAGAAAGATCACTAATTCTTTTACCCTTGCAGCGATATTCTGAAAGACTTGAAAAATAAACAAGTGTGACCTTTATACTCAATTGTCTGGGATCAAAATTGGCCCCCTCCCAAGCAGTTAATCAGATTCAAGCCATTAATATCTGGAACGTACTGGATGCAGTTTGTAGCCCTAATTTTATAGCAGTTTTTTGCTGGCCTGGATCTCACGGTAACATCTCACAAAAGGAAGGGGGGGCACCTTTTTATGATCCCGCCTCCCCCTGCAGACTCCCAGTTCACCTCTTGTGCTGATCCTGAGCTTCCTCTCTCACCTAGGAACAACTTTTTGGGGAGCCTTCTGGGCTGCAGCCAGTGGGGAAAGCGACAAAACCTCCTTCCTCTGAGGGAAACTGGTCCAAAGCACTACATATAAATCGCAACCCAACTCTGTAGTTCAGCAGTTCGAGACCCGAGTGCCATGTGACGGAGTGAGCTCCCGTCTCTGGCCCAGCTCCTGCCAACCTAGCAATTAGAAAGTGAGAAACTGCAAGTAGATAAATAGGTACCACTTTGGAGGGAAGGTAACAGCGTTCCATGCGCCTTGGTGTTTAGTCATGCCAGCCACGTGACCACGGAAATGTCTATGGACAGCACTGGCTCTTCAGCTCAGAAACAGAGATGAGCACCCCCCCCCCCGGAGTCGGATTGGACTAGCTTTCGAGCAAGGGAAACCTTTGCCTTTACTTTATGCAAACATAGATGTAGAGCAGGTGAGTATTATATCCTCCTAGGACAGGTGAGAATGTTGTGGCTAAGAGACAGTGGCTTGCTGAAGCTTCCGTAGAGCAACAAGTCGGTACATTCCAGGCTCGCTGCTCAAACTCCACGACACCACAGTAGCTATGAATACTGGCAGGGTTAGGATACACAGTATTGCTCAAAAAAGCATTCCTCACCTTCCCCCTTTCAAAATCTGATTTGGGAGAAAGCCGGGAAGTCAAATTATCCATCAGTCTCAAAATTGCTTCATGATTAAGGAAGCTGGAGTAGAAAATAGGAAGCAGGGAGATGCTAATCAATCACAGCCCAGTGGGAGCTGGAGACAGTTGCTTTTTCTAGCTGGCAGGACAAGGAAGGAGAATACCTGGGGGATTGTCACTGCATCCGAAGTTGTATTTCTCTCCTTTTTGAAAATATGTTTACAGACAATATGGGAATGTCAAAAAAAGCATTTTTTTGAAGACGTGAAGGCGCCTTAATGTGTGTCAGACCCTTGGCCTTTCAAGGTCAGTGGTGTCTACTCTGACTTGCAATGGCTTTCCAGGGTATCTTTCACATCACCTACTACCTCATCTTTTCAAATTGGAAATGCTGGGAATTGAATCCAGGACTTCTTCATGCAAAGCAGGTGATCTACGAATGACCTCAGCCAATGTTCCGTCTAAGCCGTGGAGTCTTGTGAGCAAAAATTCTACTTTGTGAGCTACTGGCAGTAAAGTTGTGAGCGAGCTATTTGGTTACTGCGTCAATTACTTGGCTCTGGAGCCATCCTTCTTGAGCGAAGACAAAAATGTGTGAGCCGGAGGCTAAAAAAATGTGAGCTAGCCCACACTAACTCAGCTTAGAGGGGACACTGCCCACAACCCCGCCCATTGCCTGCTGACCAGACAAGGGCTGAAGACCAAGCTGCTGGTGGCTATAACCATCTTTGGACAGCATCTCACATACTGATGCTAAACATTTCTATTACATTTGGTATATGCAAAGCCCCAGGTAGTTCATTAGCTAAGCTACGTCAAACCTCAGGCTGTGGGTTTTCAGACTCATGTCCTTAACATACTGACACCCACAAAGGCCTAATGAAATCTGAACTGAAATTGTGTTTTAACAATGCACAGAGTTCGAGGCATGTTGCATGCTAATAGCAGTCTGAGAACCAGCATTTTATACGAATGGGAATTGTGGAAGGGAATCTTCAACCAGAAAAGCAGATATGAACACATGAAGCTGCCTTACTACTGAATCACATCGTTGGTCTATCGAAGTCAGTATTGTCTATGCAGACTGCGGACAGACTGGCGGCTTGGAGCAATATGGTACCACCTCTAATTGTAGTGCTTTGAAGTATTGTGGAGCATACCAACCGGACAGCACACCCTGCTGTGTGCCACCCATGTGGCCATCTCGTACTCATGCATCCACATTACTGCTGTGCCTCAGCCACAGAGTGCACTGCCTAGTTGTTATTTTTTAAAAAAAACGTAGGTGGGTGCATGCACATATGCACATATAGGCAGACACTCCAACCCCTCCCAGTGGTGGAAATAGATCTGCAGGTTCAGACTGACAATTCATTCCATGTGCACTCCCCTGCATTCAAACACCTGGCCACATGCAATGAATGTGCAGGAAACCCAAAACACCACATGTTAGGTTCATGTCATGTGCAATATTCCCTCTAATCTGAGTTAGCTCAAAGTTTTTTAGACTCCTGCTCACACATTTTTGCTTTAGCTCAGAAAAGATGGCTCCAGAGCAAACTAGAAAAAGAAGAGAAGAAGAGATTGGATTTATACCCCACTCTTCACTGCCCAAAGGAGTCTCAGAGCGGCTTACGAACTCCCTTCCCTTCCCCTCCCCACAACAGACACCCTGTTAGGTAGGTGGGGCTGAGAGAACTCTGACAGAAACTGCCCTTTTTCAAGAACATCTGTGCCAGAACTATGGCTTGTCCAAGGTCATCCAGCAGGTGCAAGTGGAGGAGTGGGGAATCAAACCCGGTTCTCCCAGATTAGAGTCCACACACTTAACCACTGCACCAAACGACACCAAAAGCAGCTTACAATTGCCTTTCCCTTCCTCTCCCGACAACAGGCACTCTGTGAGGCAGGTGGGGCTGAGAGCATTCTGAGAGAACAGTGCCTGGCCCAAAGTCACCCAGGAGGCTTCATATGGAGAAGGAGTGAAGAATCAAACCCAGATCTCCAAATAAGAACCCGCTGCCCTTAACCATTACACCACTCTGGCTCATATCACTCCAGTCTTGGCCCATCTACCCTTTCTCCCAATCTGTTTCTAGGTTTAATTCAAGATGCTGAGATTGACATTTATATGGTTTGGGACCAGCATATCTGAAGAGAGATGCTTGTTTGGGGTGCTTCCACCTTTGGCAGCTTGAAATGCGGGACAAGGCCTTCTCAGTTGTGACACCAAAACCCTGGAACTCTCTCTCATCTGTCCTCTTCTGTTGCCATCTTCTGCCATCGGTTAAAGACTTCTTTGTTTGGTCTGGCATTCCCTTGGTGATCCTTCTCTCCTGCCCTGTGTTTTAATGGGTGTTTTTATGTTTTTGCATGTGTGTTTTAGCTTTGGTTTTAATGGCTTGATTGATGTGCTTTTGTTTCATTTTAATGGTTTTTATAATGCGTTTTATTGTGCATGTTTTTAAACTGTTGGCTTCCTTGGCAGCCCTGAGGAGGACAGAATGGCCTGTTGTAAATTTTGTAAAAGCCAGTTTGGTGTAGTAATTAGGAGCATGGACTCTAATCCGGGAAAACCAGGTTTGATTCCCCACCCCTCCACATGCAGCTGCTGGTGTGACCTTGGGTCAGTTACAAGTTGTTTTGGAGCTTTCTCTCACGAGTAGTTCTTGAAAGAGCTATCTCAGCCCCGCCTACCTCACAGGGTGTCTGTTGTGGGGAGGAGAGGAGGGGGGAAGGGAAAGGAAAGGAAATTGTTAGTCACTCTGAGACTCCTTTGGGTAGTGAAGGGCAGGATATAAATCCAATCTCGTCTTCTTCTAAGTAAAAACCTGAGACCTTTTGCATGTCAAACAGATGTTCTATCACTGAGCCACAGTCCCTACCCTAACTATGAACTATCTGAGCTATGAACTATGTGTACTCTCTGCAGAATTTTCCTGATCCATTCAGTTTGTAAATTGCCTCTTACTATGCATAATAACAACAACGATAACAACTATGAAACCAAAAAGGAGAGTGGATTCCTGTTGGGAGAATGATTGGTGATTGGGGTATCAACAAAATCCAGAGGCGAATCTGGATCCATGCCTGCTTTCAAAGGGAGGTCGTCAACTCCATTATTTCTAATAGGGAGTCTGATTGTACTGTCTATGCTAAATCAAGACAGACAGCATAAAAATCCTTCTGAACAATCGTTGCTTTCTTATTTGCAAGGGGACAAAAATTGCAGCAATTTGTCTGTTTTACTAGAATATTAACAATGTTGGCGGCATCCGACTGTAATAAATAGAGTCTCTTTCTGGAAATCCAAAGAAATATATATTTCCACAGTTGGCTTATTATGCCATTGGTTTAGTATTTCTGTGAAACTCCCCATAGGAAATTCTGCCATTAATACCAGACGAAACCAGTCTCATTATATTGTACATTCAGGGCTCCATAGGCTTTTAACAATCCAACTTTTAATGTTGCTGAAGGTTGGACTTGAGCATAGAAAGGTTGAAAAGTTACAAAAGGAATTATTTACCCCCTTCCAAATCAATTCTATGAAACAACATTTGACATTTGTGAAAATCTTGGCATCTGTTATCTTAATTAATGGAGAAAACAGAAAACACACTTGGTACGGTGATGTGAGCTCTTAGCAATGGTTTAACATAATGAAGGTGCATGAAACTTCCATTAGAACACAGAGTTCACTCGCCACACATACACTCATGCACACAGAAAGAAATATCATCCTGCATTCTTGTTTACAGCATTGCCACAAATTATTTTCTCTAAATAGCAACAAATGCTTCGTTAATGATGTTAAAGCTGTGTATCAGAAGAAAAACCCTATAACCTTTAACATGCATATCTTCTGATGGATGTAAACACCCAAATGTTGACTGCTATCCAAAGCTGAAGAAAACGATGAAAAGAGGTGCCCTGCTGGATCTGGGCTATATTAAAAATGAATGGTTCAGAAAGGGCCTTTTATAAAGGGAACGGGGCTGTGTACCTTATATATTATCTGTTTAGTGTATTATCCTGCTCTGACTGGATCATTTATGTAATACCATCTTATGCATTGGTTAGCATAGCATGTTCAATACTTTGTGCTTTGTTTCAGATTTCTGTAATCCTATTACCTTGCTTATTAGATGTTCCATTGTATTGATTATATTGACTTTACCTTGAGTCTCAGTGAAAAGGGTAGACTATAAATACAGTAAATAAAATAAAAGGTCAGTAGTCCATCTTGTCTTACCATCCTGTCTCACACAGTGGCCAACCAGTTATTACGGAGGACATAGAGGCCAAGGCCTCCCAGTGATGTTTAGTGCAATCCTTGGTAGAGTAACTCATGTAGTAAGTCAGTCTGTGCTGAGTGATGGCTCAGATTTCTCAGATGAAGAGTTACCTGCTAGCTCTCAGCCAGTAACCGCGCAGCCGGCTACAGTCAGCTCTGAGCCAGAAGGAGGACAACAAGAGATCAGATTACTGGCTGACCAGGAGTCACAGCCTACAGCTGAAATCAAGTCAACACCTTGTAGCCCTGAAGCAGTAAACAAGTCTTCAGCAGCCACTCCCAGCCCACCTAGCTCACCCACACCCTTGCAGTGCCGATGCTGTCAGAGATGCTTAGAATGGCAAGAAAGGAGAAAAAGTGTGAGACTCATGGCCAGGCCTATAGCTACAGTAAGGCATCTCGGGGCTGACTCCCCCCCCCCGACTTACCACCCAGGCCTCCTGACTTACCACCCAGCTGTTTTATTTTATTTTATTCTTCGCATGCACCATGGCTACTCCAGCCCTCGATATCTCTCTCGTTGCTTTTTAAAAACATTTACGCTCTTGTTGCTCCTGACACAGTGCCCCCCAACTCATTTAAATGCCTCCCAAAGTTTAAAAAATCCTGTCTATGGCCCTGCTCATGGCTGTCAATTGAAGAGGCAAATGAGTAGTTTCAGGATGACTGCCAAGGGATTGGCTGGGAGTGTAGCTTGTTAAGACTTGGGTATAAATTCAGCTGGGAGAGGCAGTAGTTTGTGGATGCAACAAGTACACTTTGCTATTGAGCCACCAACCTTGTTACTACTGGACCTTGCAAATGACTTTTCTGGAACCCCTGACCTTGGACTGGACTTTGGTTACTCTCGGCAACCTTTCCTGTGACCTGCCCTGCTGGACCCCAGTTTGTGCCTCCTGGGGATGCAACATCAGTACAGCACCCTTCTAAGTCCACTGAAGCCAATGGATTTAGAAGGATACAACTCTCCCGAGGATGGTGGTGGCTTACTAGCTCTGGTATTCTTGCTTCTGAAAATAGAGGCTTGCTTTAGTCATCGTGGCTAGTAGCCACTGATAGACCTGCCATTGTGAATTTGCCACCATTCATGAAAACAAAATATTCTAAGTGTTTTTGGCTCAGCCCACCTGTAGATGAATCTATAAGCATATATCAAGAGGGTCTGCACATTAATGTAAAGCCTTCATAAAGTATATGATTCAGTAGCACCTAAACCATCCCTACAAACCAGCTTTCCTTCCAATAATAGAATCTCCTATTTAGATGCATTCAATCTTGTTGAAAAGTCAGCATCCATTCTGTACAAACAACAGCAGTTGTTGCTGTACAAGAGAAAAGACACTGCAAGCCTAATTGCTTCCTTTCTATTTATAATATTATTTTCAACTCTATTTCCTCCTCTTTCCTGGGTCAAAGCTGCAATGTTATTTGGAAGGTGGGCAGCAGAGATGGCTGGTGTCTGTTCTAATTACTTTAGATTCAAAGTTTGATTGGTGCATGTGGGTGTAGCAATTTCAGGTTGTCAAAAAGTGGCAAATGTGCAAAAAAAAGCAAAGATTTAAAAAAAATAGATTGTGGTATATGCTAGCAAGGATGTCATGGGATGTAAGTGCTTTTTAATTAGTGCATTCTTGACACGATGGTGTTTGTGAAGCTCCTCTTTTAAGGTATCTATCAGTCGTAAAACAATGCTAGGATGCATGACATCCAATTATAATAGCAAGATAAGCTGCATAATGTGAATGGATGATTCATTAAACTCCTGTTTATTACCTTTAGTGTAATGGCGCCTGAGCTCAGACAGCTTCACAGAATCCAGGGTCATCTAGTCCAACCCCCTGCCCAATGGAGGAAATTCACAAATACCTCCCCCTCCATACCTGCAGTGACCACTGTTCAACACCCAGAAGATGACAAAAAAACCTCCAAGGTTGCTTCTCATCTACTTCTGCACAGTGATGGTGGCTTTGGACTGGTGGTGCTCAAGAAGCCCCACCACCACCCCACATTTCCATGCCACATAGTAATAGTAACCATCCTTTGAAAAAAGAAGACATGCAAAGGAATCCTTTCTGTTGTGGCACAGGAGGTTCTTGTTCAAAGCTGGGAAATGTCAATGATCCTACCGAGTGTGCCCTAGTTCACTGCATGCCTCAAACAATGCTTTTGGATCTCATCATTTGGTGGGGAAATGTATGGACGTTCCATGACAGTAGAGAGTTCATTTGTAGTATCATAGAGTTGGCTCATGGGCACTGTTGTCAGGTTCCCAGTCAACTCACCCTCCACAAAGGCTTTTGTTAGAGAAAGTTTATTAAAGAGATCTGAGATGCTGCAGAGATGACTTCTTTGTCAGGACTGACGGTTAAAAGCGGGGACCCAGTGTATAACTGAAACCCACATCCCATGCACACATCACACAGTCATAAGTATAAGCAATCCTAAGAACCCAGATAGATACAACGGTTCAACCAGCCATTCAAAAGTCTTATCATCTTCATGGACATTCTCATGTGAAAATTCCTGAGGTGCTGCTTGAAAAAAAGGTTACCGGCGTGGCCTCTCTAAACTACAGACATTCACACAGACTCTCTCCCTCCCACATTTACTCTCCCTCTCACCAGGAATGTCAGTGAGGGTGAGCAATAAGCGGGCATCTGAATATATCTGCTGTAGCCAGGGAAGCGAGGGGGAAGGGAATGGGGATGCAGGTTACATAAAACAGGTCGGTAATACTACAGGTATAGATAACATAAAAAGGTAAAGGTTCCCTTGCTCGAAAGCCAGTCGAATCCGACTAGGGTTGTGGTGCTCATCTCCGTTTCAAAGCCGAAGAGCCAGCACTGTCCGAAGACATTTCCGTGGTCATGTGGCCAGCATGACTAAACACCAAAGTGCACGGAACGCTGTTACCTTCCCACCAAAGTGGTACCTATTTATCTACTTGCAATTTCTTGCTTTCAATCTGCTAGGTTGGCAGGAGCTGGAACTAGAGACGGGAGCTCACTCCGTCATGCGGCACACTCGGGTCTCAAACTGCTGAACTACCGACCTTCCACAGTCTGCAGTTCAGCGTCTTAACCACTTGAGCCACCGCAGCTCCATAGAGAACATAGCAGAAGACAAACCCGAGTCTGACAACTTTATTCCATACAGTTTGAATAGGTAATCCTCATTCCAGATCTTACTGTCCATATCACCACCCATGGAGACGAGACTTCACTAGAGAAAGGGTCTTCTTGGTGATGGTGTTCTCTCTCTAAAATCCCTCCCCCCTGGGGTCACTACCTATATTGGTGTTCAGGCAGTAGTTTAAAACCTCTTGTTTACCCAGCCTCGTACTGAATTCTATCCCTCCTTTTAACTGATTGTTTTAATATTCTGCATGGCTTTTATGGCCTATATTTTACCTTGTATTTACTGGTTTGGTTGGCTCCCGTGTTTCATTATAAATATTCAGTTGGTTTTATGGCTGGGCTCACTTTTATACTGCTGCTTCTGTGTTACCACTTCTCTGTTGTTGGTAATGTTTTTTACTGTGGGTCGGTTTATACGGACAGGTGGCTCTGGGTGATTTTCTATTGCCGATTAGATTGGGTTGGCTGCTTTTTACTTTATTGTTACTCTTCATGTCGTGATTTGGCTCCAGCAATATTTCTGATCAAGTGACGTACAAACACTCTCAATAAGCCCATAGAATAGATAGATATCTAGTGCACCATAAAGAGTTAGGTATACCAAGCAGAGATGCTTAGGCGCACACTGGAAAGGGTTTCAGAAAAGGGCTGAAGCCTTCATCGATAGCATTCATACCCATTTGAACGCATGCTATACTTTGGAGGAACACTGCTTGAGGAAAGAGAGGAAGGACTTGATTTGTGCAGCCCTGTGCCTGCCCTTTCCTATTCTGAGGCCTGGGGAAGTAAATAAGTACAATGGCTGAAGTCCAGCGGGTGGCTCCGGTGAGGGAGAAGCCTCATGCCCTGCTATTTAATTTGAAAGAGTAGTCTAGAAACTAATGTCTGGCAATCAAGGGTCATTTCCTGCAGGAGCGCACAGGAGCGGAGCTCCGACATTAAAGAGCCCAGGGGGCACATGCAACAAGCCCCTCCCCCTGCTCCCAGCAGCCTTCAGTCAGAGCAAGAAGCAGCCAGGGAAGTTGCAGAGGCCCCCCCCCCCGGCCCAAAACAGTCCAGTGGCACCTTTAAGACCAAGTTTTATTCAGGTGCAAGCTCTCCCTCCTCTGCGAGGACAGATCTGCACATCCCCCCCCCCACTAGCTAGCAATCCAAAACAGTCCAGTGGACCCTGCATTGTGGGTGTTGCCTTCTGACACACTTCCGGCGATGTCAGGGGGTGTGGCATATGCAAATAAGTTATGCTAATGAGTTATGCTAATGAGCTCCTGCACCTCTTTTTCTACAAAATGACCCCTGCTGGCAATCAACATGGGAGAGACACTTGCTGGCAGCAATATGGGTAGCCCCGGCATAGATTGGGGACCCAATGAAGATTCCAGGCTTGCTTTCATGGCTCTCACAAATATGAGCCAGGTGCAGAAAAAGGAAGTGATCAGATACAGACAGTTCAGCAATAGACATCTCCTAATAACTTAGGGTAGTTCCACACGAGGGCAGTTTTCCATATTCAAATCACAGTTGTCCCATCGTTAGCTGCATCTGGAATTAGAATGCAGGATCTAAAAGTCAATGGATAGGACGACACTGAAATCACATGTATCCCGTCCACACAGGTGGGTTTGCTATGATCAGAAATCTACCTCCAGCTATCTTATAACCACCTCCCGTTTCAGCAGAACCCACAGAGCTTTCCACGTTGCATGGACCACCTCAACTCTGTCTCGGGGCTGTTTCCTGTCCCAGCCTCTTCCTCTGTCTGACCATTCCTTGTAAGATAAGAGGAAGTTCCATCTGCACTATTATTGATATCATATTTGTGAATTGTTATTTGTAGGTATAAGTAAACCTCAAACCTTCAAAAAGGAAGTCAAAAAACCTAACCTTCAAAAAGGAGCTGCGGTGGCTCAAGTGGTTAAGATGCTGAACTGCAGGCTGTGGAAGGTCGGTAGTTCAGCAGTTCGAGACCCGAGTTGCCGCATGACGGAGTGAGCTCCCGTCTCTGGTCCCAGCTCCTGCCAACCTAGCAGTTCGAAAGCAAGAAATTGCAAGTAGATAAATAGGTACCACTTCGCTGGGAAGGTAACAGCGTTCTGTGCGCCTCGGCGTCTAGTCACACCGGCCACATGACCACAGAAACGTCTTCGGACAGTGCTGGCTCTTTGGCTTTGAAACGGAGATGAGCACCGCAACCCTAGAGTCGGACTCGACTGGCTTTCGAGCAAGGGAACCTTTACCTTTTTAAACCTTCAAACCAATAAAAATACAATACAAATAAAGCTTGTGCCTAGGGTCTGTTTCGTTGTCAGATTTCAAGCATCATTGACAAATGAAGATGAAGAAGAGATTGGATTTATATCCCACCCTTCACTTTGAGTCTCAGAGCGGTTTACAATCTCCTTTTCCATCCCCTCCCCACAACAGACACCCTGTGACTCAGGTAGGCAAGAACTGCTCTGACAGAACTATGGCTTGCCCGAGGTCATCCAGCAGTTGCAAGTGGAGGAGTGGGGAATCAAACCCGGTTCTCCTGGATTAGAGTCCACGCACTCAGCCACTACAGCAAACTGGTTCTCGGTGAACTTCTAGGTGGAATGGTATAGGTAGGAATGGATCTGTATGAAGAGGAGCAAGTTCAGTTTTACATGAACTAGTTTTACATGAGAGGCTAGCTCCCTTCTCATCGGATCTTGGAAGCTAAGCAGCGCATGTCCTAGTTAGTGCTTGAATGGGAGACCCCCAAGAAGGTCCATGGTTGCTATATAGAAGAAGGCAATGGCAAGCCACCTCTCTTCATCTCTTGCCTTGAAATCCCTATAGAGTCATAGGGTTGCCAGCCCCCAGGTCCCAGCAGGGGTTCCCCTGCTTTTGGGGGCTCCGATCTGCCACTGGCCAGAGGGGGAAACCCCACCCTGAAACAGGGACGTTGTTGCATGACATCCCTGACATGGTGACATCACCAGGAAGTGGTCATTGCATCAGCAATGTTGCATCAGCAATGACGCAGCAGTGACATCACACAGCAACACTCTAGTTTTTGGGCAGACTCTATGGTTTTGAAGCAAAAAACCCCAACACATAGAGTTTTTGCCCCACAATCAGAGCATAGTGTGTGAAATTGCCAACACGATAAAGTTGCTTCCGGGCAGGGGTTTTTTTTGTAGAAAAAGCACAGCAGGAACTTATTAGCATAACAGGCCACACCCAAGAGCAGACATGCATTAGCATATTAGGCCACACCCCTGAAAGAGCAGCTCATTAGCATATTATGCCACACCCCACATTACCAGAAGTGTGGTCATCCAGCCACACTCACCTTTTGCTTCTTATTCTGTTTACCTTGTTTGTTGTCAAAACCCAGGGCCTTTTTTTGTAGCAGGAACTCCTTTGCATGTTAGGCCACACACCCCTAATGTAGCCAGTCCTAATGAGTTTCTGCTGTTGGGTGTGGCCTATTATGCTAATGAGTTCCTGCTGGGCGTGGCCAACTTGGGAGCCAGCCGGAACTCCGTTCTTGTGCGTTCCTGCCCCAAAATAGCCCTACTTCCGGGTGATATCACTGAGTTGGGGATATCCTGCACGATGTCCCGCCCACCCCCGGAATGCCCCCCCAATTCCCCCTGCCACAATGACAAGGGCACCTGTGACTTGATGGTACATGCCACCACCTATTGGGGATTGTAAAATGGGGTTTACCAATGCAATGGGGAACTGGGATCCTGCTGTAAAGAAAAGGTAATTTTCGCCGTCCCATGCAAAGGTAAAGAACGTTCCCCTTGCTGCTTCTGTACAGTAGTACCAGAGTTCTGTCCTCTTTTGTATCTGATCTTCCTACTGTGAAATATAAATATGAGGCATGTACTGGTGCAGCCTTGGAGTTCGACACAACTTTGTTGCATTGGTACATTTCATTTGGAAATTGTCTTGTAAGAAAGAAACTACAATACAAGTTTTGAAGGATTGTAAGGAACCTTTGGCATCTGCTGAAAGTTATTTTTTGTTGACTCATTTTTTTCCCTCTGTACCTTAAGGTCACAGTATTGATTCTGGCAAACTACTGTAAATATTAAAACCCCAGGTCAATAAGCTTAACACTAACCTAAAAAACATCAATAAATGCTTACCGTCTGCAAAGCCGAAACAAGATCCTTATCCAAGGCCTGGAATGTGCACAACACTCTTAAAGGAGTAGTCGGTGGACAAGCATGTGTGTATCTGTTTCCAATAGTGCTGAAAGAAATACCTAAGGCTGTGACACTAAGCAAAGTTTCAGAAGAAAGTTCCAGGGCAATCAATGGGACCAGCATCAGGGTATCGCAGATCTGCTGTGTTCTCTTCAGAAAGCAGAATCCATCTTTAAAACCCTGCCATTCTAAAATCATTTCTTAAAACCCCTGACAAATGTTTGACCATTGTCTTCTATCCCATATATACTTCCTTGAGAACAAGAAAGCCCTGTTGAACTCAGGGAGAATGAATCCTAGGCTTTACTACAAGAAATGCTATGCCTCCTTGACCAGTCGGGTTCCCAGCTCCGGGCTGGGAAATACCTGAAGATTTTTTTTGGGGGGGTGGAGCCTGAAGAGGGCAGGGTATGAGAAGGGGAGGGACTTCAATGGGGTATAATGCCATAGAGTCCACCTTCCAAACTGGCTGCTTTCTTAGGGTTACCAGGTCCCCCAGGGGGCGGGGTTTTCCCCGCTCAATGGGTCCCTTACCCAGCAGCCCAGATCGGGTCACCCCCCCCCCAAAGTGCCGGGATCACAGTGATGTGTCCAGCATGATGATGTCACCTGGAGGTGACATCACGCCAGGCACATTGTGTGGGGGGGCACTCTATTATTTGAGGGGAAACTCTATGGTTCCCCCTCAAATGATAGTGGTCCCACCTTCAACGTACCTGATGGGATGACGTCACTTCCGGGTCCCGGAGAAGTCCCAGAGAGGGCCAGGACTCCCCCACTGCAGCTACAGGTAGGACCTGTCAACCCTATGCTTTCTCCAGGTGAACGTAATGCCAGGATCCATTGCCACGGCTGTATCCAGCTGTAACCAATAAAGCTACAACCATTTTATTTCAACAAGGTGTCATCTGGTTTGTGCATGCACGGTGGGGTCTTTTTCCCTCATCCTGGCCACTGCGTCTGCAAGCTCTGTTCCAAGGCCAGTAGACCCAGCTAGGTTGCCGACTCTGCACTGGGAAATTTCTGGAGGTAGAGCCTGGGGAGAGTGGGGTTTCGGGGAGGAGGGAGACCTTAGCAGGGTGTAATGCCATAGACTCCCCCTTTCCAAAGTAGTAATTTGCTCCAGAAGAACTACTCTCTGCTATCTAGAGATCAGTTATAATTTTCGGAGATCTTCAGGTCATGCTTTGAAGTTGGAACTCCCAAAATAACATCCGTGATAACAATAACGAAGAGTCAATAAAGATAAGTTGCAAAAACATTCACTGAAGTATCTCTGTAGTTCTGTAAGGAATATCCTTCTGTCATCGCTCACACGCTAACGAATACTGCAGAATGTGAACATTCGTTTCACAATATTCACTTTATCTGAGCATGTAGCAATCCCAATTCTTATCAAATACTACTTATCAACTCTTGTTGAAAGCATTCCAGTTTAACTAATAACAGGACCCAAGATCTTCACATGACAGAAGGATATTCCTTACAGAACTACAGGGATAGGGTTAATAAATGTTTTTGCAACTTATCTTTATTGACTCTTCGTTATTTTTAATATGGATGTTGTTTTTTGGAGTTCCACCTCTTCCCGTGATCTATCATTTTGGCTTCCACATGCTTTTAAGTTGGCAATCCAAAGCCCATCTGTGGGTCAGTAGCTAACAGTATTGATCAACCTGGATGCTCATTCGATTAAAGATAGAATCCAGATTGCAAATTCTTAACCGGCCTTTATAGCTGTGCCTTTGGATGTGGCATATCAGAAACCCTGTTAAAAACCAAGTGTTTTTTCTTTCTTTCTGGCTATTGGCAACTCTGTATCCCAGGCATTCAGACACACTATCTGGAAACTCTGGACTTAATGCTCTGTTGATGAAAGGACTACACTTGTTTAAGATCGGCCTGAAAAACGTCTCTTCCTATACGTTACAGGAGGTTCTTCCTTATTCAGAAGGAAACCCTACTGCGTTCAGCTGGACTTTCTTAGGAGCACATAGCACATTGTTAAATGTGATGGGTTACAAGGGGTAATTAATATGGTTAAGTTATTCATTTCGGGTCTGCTATGAAAGGCACGACTCAAAGCTCAGCAAGGTGGTTTGTGTTGGCTGGGAGTTTAGTCAAAAATGGTGTGAGTCTATAGTAAGATAAGAAACAAATACAAGTGAGCCATTATTTCCCTTTGCTTAACTATTGGCTAAGTTTCCCCACATGTTCTCTGATGCAGTTCTTCATATATGTACAAATGGAGGGAATTTAGGTCAAAATCTAGACACTGTTACTAGGGTTACTGCAAGAAGATCAAATCAGTCAATCCTAAAAGAAATCAACCCTGACTGTTCCCTGGAAGGCCAGATAATGAAACTGAAGCTCAAATACTTTGGCCACCAAATGAGAAGAGTGCACTCACTGGAGAAGACCCTGATGCTGGGAAAGATTGAAGGTCAAAGAAGACGGGGACGGCAAAGGATGAGATGGTTAGACAGTGTCATAGATGCAACGAACATGAAATTGAGCAAACTTCAGAGGACGGTGGAAGACAGGAGGGCCTGGTGAGATCTGGTCCATGGGGGTGCGAAGAGTCGGACTCGACTGTGTGATTGAACAACAACAACAACTAGGGTTCAAACCTGAAAGAAATCAGTGGTCCTTATTTCGGAATTAATTTGTTTAAGATGACATTGTGTGTTTTGTGTGTGTGTGTGTTTTTGCATTATTTAATGTGTCATGCTGTGTGTGTGTGTTTTTGCATTATTTAATGTGTAATGCTGGGGAGGGAAGGCAGTATGGTATAGCTCAATTTTGCCAGATCACAGAAGCTAAGCAGGGTTGGTAGAACCATAGAGTTGGAAGGGACCTCCGGGGTCATCTAGGTCAGCCCCTTGCACAATCAGGAAATTCACAAATACCTCCCCCCCGCCCCCTGTGACCCCTGTTCCACGCCCAGAAGATGACAAAAAAAATCTCCAGGATCTCCAGTCAAACTGGCCTGGAGAAAAATGGCTTCCTGACCCCAAAGTGGTGGTCAGCATTCCCTGGGTGAGTAAGAAAGGGCCACGAGAACTAAGCACTGAGGCAACCCTTCCTGCCCTGCCTCTCATGAGCTGCCTAAGTTCACAGAATCAGCATTGCTGTCAGATGGCCACCTAGCCTTTGCTTAAATACCTCCAAATAAGGAGAGCCCACCACCTACCCAGGAAGCCTGTTCCACTGAGGAGCCACTCTAACGGAAACATCTGATCACTGATCGGATCACCGGGGCTTCCTTGATTGAGTCAGTCCATCTCCTGTTGGGTCTTCCCCTTTTTCTACCATTTTCAACTTTTCCTAGCTAGCATCGTCATCATTCCCAGGAAGTCTCGTCTTCTCACAATATGACCAAGGTACAAGAGCCTCCGTTGAATCATTTTCGCTTCAAGGGAGAATTCAGGCTTGATTTGATCTAGAACCTACTTCTTTGTCTTTTGGGCAGTCCAGGGTATCCATAAAACTCCTCCAACACCACATTTCAAATGAATCCATTTTACTCCCATCAGCTTTCCTCATTGTTCAACTTTCACATCCACACACAGTAATGGGGGATACCACAGTATGACTGATCTTTCTCTTGGTCTCCAGTGACACGTCCTTACACCTTTCTAGTTCCTTTATGTCTGCCCTTTCCAGCCTCTGTGTCCTTCTGATTTCTTGGTCGCTGTCTCACTTCCATTTAAGGCAGCGGAAGAACAGCCAGAACGTAAAACCAAAGGGTTGCAATGCAAAAGAGATCTCTGCTTCTGAGTTTTTTTTCCCCTTTGGTCCCCATTGACGTGAGTTTAAGGCCCTGTTGTTGTTCAGTTGCACGGTCGAGTCCGACTCTTCACAACCTTAGTCATGTGAAATATAAAACAGGCAGCATTGCTGCTGCTGCTTCTTTTTTTTAACAAACTTCACAAATTCCCCTCTTGGGTAGATCTGATAATGAATCTGGTGGGATGATAGTTACAGAGAGCACAGGCTATGGCCCAAATTAAATCCTCCTCTGTGAGTGGCAGTCACAATAGCAAAGCATAAACATTTCTCCACTATTTTATCTCCTCTTGTGGCAGCCTTATCTCACATCGGAGGCAGAGAATAAAGGTCCCTCTTGCCCTTCTCCTATAAACTTGGTATACTACAAAGGCAGATAAATTCAACATAAAATGAGGATCTGAAGAATAACGTTATTCTGGCATCCAGTAGGTTGAAAATGACACTTTCGTCCAGGGGTCGTTTCATAGAAAAAGAGGTGCAGGGGCTCATTAGTGTAACTCATTAGCATAACTTATTTGCGTATGTCACACCCCCTGGCATCACTGGAAGTGTGTCAGAAGGCAACCCCCACTGCTCAGGCTCTACTGGACTGTTTTGGATTGTTAGCTATGGGGGGGGATGTGCAGATCTGCCCTCGCAGAGAAAGGAGAGATTGTACCTAAATAAACCTTGACCTTAAAGGTGCCACTGGGCTGTTTTGAATTGCTGGGGGACACACACGCAGATCTGCCATCACAGAGGAGGGAGAGCTTGTACCTGAATAAAACTTGGTCTTAAAGCTGCCACTGGACTGTTTTGGATTGCTATCTATGGGGGGGATGCACAGATTTGTGCAGGAAGGAAGGAAGGAAGGAAGGAAGGAAGGAAGGAAGGAAGGAAGGAAGGAAGGAAGGAAGGAAGGAAGGAAGGAAAGGAGGGAAGAAAGAAAGAAGGAAGGGGAAGGAAGGAAGGGAGGAAGGAAGGAAGGAAGGGAGGGAAGGAAGGGGAAGAGAAGGGAAGGGAAGGGAAGGGAAGAGAGGAAGGGAGGAAGGGAGAAGAATGAGACAAGGAAGGAAGGAAGGAAGGAAGGAAGGAAGGAAGGAAGGAAGGAAGGAAGGAAGGAAGGAAGGAAGGAAGGAAAGAAGGAAAGAAGGAAAGAAGGAAAGAAGGAGAGAAAGAAAGGAGGGAAAGAAAGAAGGAGAGAGAGAGAAAGAAAGAAAGAAAGAAAGAGAGAGAGGAGGAAAGAAGGAGTGAAAGAAAGAAAGAGAGAGAGGAGGAAAGAAGGAGGGAAAGAAAGAGAAAGAAAAAAGGGCAGAAAGGGAAAGAAAGAGAAGGAAAGAAGGAGGGAAAGAAAGAAAGAGGGCAAACAGATGGGGAGGAAGGGAGGCTCTCCCACCCTGACCAAGCCCCTGCCATCCCCCGCAGCTCCCTCACCCCCCCATCAAGGCCTCGCCACCCCCATGGCCCACCCCCTCGATCAAGTCCCCGCTGCTGCCACCCCACACCAGCCGTAAAAGGTGGGTGGTGGGGCTCCGGAGACTTTCCCCGGGCTCTGCGCCTCAGCGCGGGCGGGGGGGGGCTCTGCAACTTACCTGGCTGCTTCTTGCTCCTCATGGCCTGGGGCTGCCGGGAGCAGGGTGCAGGGCTTGTTGCATGTGCCTGCCCCCTGGGCCCTTTACTGCCAGAGCTCCACTCCTGTGCGCTCCTACAGGAAATGACCCCTGCTTTTGTCTCCCCCTTTTTGCTGCTGAATGTATCATGAACAGGACAATCGACTGCATGAACCAAAGGGACAGATTATTCTACAGAGTTTCAGGTCCTTCAGATCAGACCCACAGTGAAAGACCCACAGGAAGTCCCCACACCTGCTGGCCTGCTAGGTCCAGTTAATGGATGCTCTTCAACTACTACCCAGTCATAGAAGAATATAAATCAAGAAATAACTTCCCAATTGGCTCAAAAACTAGGGCAGCACTCCTGAATCAAACTTTAGAGTGGCACAAGATCATGAGCAGAAGAAAAGCCAATTGAATAAATGTGAATGAGCTGTTTCCTGTTTACCACTGCTTTCTCATGCACGCTCAGCAAATAGAAACGGCACTCAGATGTAAATCCACTCAATGGTTTTCATAATGAATTATTCACCTGGCCCTATTGATCATAAAGATGTACAGTCCCTCTCTTGAGACGAGAGGAAGAGAGGAAGAACCAGAATTGGGAGGCTAATTGTTTAAATTTGTTCTCCTCCGTTGCAGAAATGTTGCTTTTGTAGCTTTGCGTCAGCACTGATTGTTTTCTTTTGCGTTACATGTAGAAGTCAAAGCCATTAGAACATTCTGTAAGTTAGTGAGTATATGCCAAAGATCAGCCGCAGAAACCATTAAAATAAGAAGCTCCTCAGGATCTGTTGAGGCTCTTACAACAGTGACCTTCAGCCTTTCCAAACCCAGAATACACATGGGACATAGGCTTGCCATATGCCCTCACACAGCAGATAAAACCTCTATCCTTGGCCCCAATTCCTTGTCCTCCAGAAATTGAAGAGCAGGAGGGGGGGAAATTACCATGAAAAGGCCTCCCTAGTGACACTTTCGGAATTCCCCCCATGTCTCTATGGCCTTTACCATAGAGATGAAGGGAAATTCCTAGAGTGTCACCCAGAGGTGTCATCACCTCATCCCCAAACTACCCCACTCCCCAGGGACGTGCCCTGAAAATCGCCTAGCCTTTGTCAAAACAGTGCTAGCAGCCCTAACAGTTCATACATATCCTGTGACAGAAAGAGGGGTGTGTGAGAGTCGTGTGGCATCAAGGCCAGGGCCGTAGGCAGCAGATCAAGCGAGCCAAGGACTGGAAACACAAGCGAAGCACCAGGAGTAAACAAGGAAAGAGAAAGATCCATGAAGGAATTCTTTTCAGCCACTGCAGGCCTTGCCTCACCATCTTGTGGCTTCTCTTGACAAGTGTGCTCCTCTCGACAGGTAGAAGCAGTGATCTCCTTGCTCTCTGTCTACACACTGGCAACGTGTTCTTCCAAGAGGCAATAAAAAGAGGGTCACAAGACAGGAGGTGGTGCTCTATGGTGTAGTGGAGAGTCCAGAGTCATGCATCGAAGACCACTACTTTAAAACATGCAAAGCTGCTTTTTGCTAGGGGCGGTGGAAAGACCTGCAAAGCCATGGTTGCTCCTGCATCGTCTTTCAAAAATTGAATTGTGTCGATTTCTTTCCTTTATGAATGGGGAGTAGAAATCTGAAATACAAAAGCTCAAGAGTTTATTGTTTACAAGCAATTCGACTAAAGAAAGGGGCATGTAAGTAAGTGGAGGGGGCTTACAGCTTTGTAGGCAATTAGACTATCGATACTGCAGTTAGGGGAAGCTCTAACTACAGCAGGACATTATAAGTTAGCCTGCTGTGGGTACATAGGATCTTGCCACAGGAAAACAGGCTAGACAAAATACACCTCAGGAAATTCCCAGCCTGTCAAATTACTGCTGTATAGACTGATAAGTGGACTCAGTTATCATGAGATGAAAGCACAGTCCTCAGCACAGTTATATCCTTTGAAGCCCATTGACTTCGATGCACATAGAAGGGTATAACTCTGTTTAGGATTGCACTGATTGTGGCATACTGGGTCATTCAAAGTTGGTTCAGGGATTAAATGAAAACTGCATCGTCTGTAGATTGTGGGGGGGGGATAAAAATGTAAGCATTTTCTCAAAGTCCACAGAAACACAACATGTTCTCTAGAAGGACAGGTAACCTTTGCAGTTTTGTTGAGCATGCTCAGTTCAAGGAAACGCGTATGGTTCCAAAAGTACAAAGAAGGCAAATAGGAACTTTGAAGGGCAGGATAGGGTTGCCAACCTGCAGGCGAGACCTGGAGACCTCCCAGAATTACAAGTGATCTCTAGTCTACAGAGATCAGTTCTCCTGGAGAAAATGGCTGCTTTGGAGGCTGGCCTGTATGGCATTGTACCACGCAGAGGTCCCTCCCCTTTCCAAATTCCACCCACCCCATGATCCCCCCCATATCTCCAGGAATCCCCAACCCAGAGTGGGCGACTCTAGGTGGGGAGGAGAGCCAAGTGAGCTGATGGAAAACTGGCTCCTAATGAGTATCTAATAAGAAAAAAAATCACCCAAAGGAACCCCTAAGGGATAAAACAATCTTGAGGCAGGCTTCCATCAACCAGGGCTGGACACAGGCCCATAGCTACAGTGGGGCATCTCGGGGCCTAGCCCCCTGACTTACTGCCAAGGCCCCCTGACTTCCCAGCCAGCCCCCAGGCCCTCCCAACTTCCAATTTTTTATTTTATTTGTGGCACTCCCTTGGGGGGGGTGCCCCTTGACTTATTTAAAGTCCCCCTGAATGGAAAAATCCTGGCTACGGGCCTGGCTGGACATCCTCTGGCAAAACTGAAAGGGCCTGCAATATCTTCATGATCAGCAGTGCCCACATTCCCCTTGCCTCCAACAACAAGAACAGCATTCTGTGGTACTTTTCCTCCTTCATGTCTCCACTTCTAGGGAAGTGCAGTTCCATAAAAAGCCAACAGCAATATTTGGACTGGATTAAATGAAGTCAGGATTTTATCAAGTGTGCCTGTACTTTTGCCCTTAAAATATTGAAAGTAGGTGCATTGTAATTCAGAGACTGAATGCAGCCTCTCGTTGTGTATCTTTTTAAAGTTCAAGAAGCTGAGAAGCATCGGCGCATCAAATCATCGCAGAAAAACACCCTTTAATTCACTTTAAAAGTGTATGAGTTTTATGCCTCAAAAGGTTATGCTGTCTTTCCATAAATTAAATCTGGAAAAACATCAGTTATTAAAATGTGCCTTTTGGCTTTATAATCATTCTTTCCTTGGTAATTTGGGTCTGCAGCAATTCATCCTGGGTTTAGTGTCATAATCATAGTGTGTCATTCTGTATGAGAAAACATAACTGTATCCTTGGCCTAGAGGTTGTCCTCAACTGTCCAAAAGAATTGAATTCAAAATAGATCATCGCCCATACAGTACTAAAGGTTATGATTAGGTTCATGAGGCATATAGGTGTAATTTTCCAGGAACCCCAATGAAAGCAGAAGGCAGAGAAAGGAGTACTGTTCTCCTTTTCTCACAATACAAGAACTCATGAGCACACAATGTGGCTGTCATCTCTCTGAGGTTCAGGAATTTGGGAACTGAGGACCTTGAGCACTTTATTCTTTATTGTACCGAGATGGGTTTTTAAATTGTATAATAATGTTTTAAATGCTATCAAATGTATTGGATGTTTTATTACTGCAAGATTCCTTGCCATGTAAGCCGCCCTGAGCCCTACGGGGGAGGGCGGGGTATAAATTTAATAGATAAATAAATAAATGAAAGTAATGAGCAGCAAGCTTCGAACAGATAAAAGGAAGTCCTTCTTCACCCAGAGAGTAATTAACGTGTGGAATTCACTGCTGCAAGAAGTGGTGGGGGCTACAAGTATAGAGAGCTTCAAGAGGAGATTGGATAAACATATAGAGCAGAGGTCCATCAGTGGCTATTAGCCGCAAAGTATAGACGGAACACTATGGCTGCAGTCACAGGCCCAAGCTGCATCTAGTATTTGCTCCGTTGTTGCACCAAACAGAAAAAGATGTGGCTCAAAACCACATTCAAATACCCTGGGCCAACACCCTACTGACTGCAGAGTCACCCCTGAATGGCCATAAGATAGCCATAAATCTATGCAGACAGCCACCATAAAACCAAAGTGAAAGCGGCATGCAGTCTGGACGCTGCCATAAAATTCGACAATCAGTCAAAGTGAAAGTGGCATGCAATGTAAATGGGAATTTTTTGTTCCAGTGTGGGTTAACAGCGGAGCAAATGGTAGATGCAGATTGGGCCACACCCACTAAATAATCCACTTTCAATCCACTTTCAGTGCACTCTCGAATTGCATTTTGCCAGTTCACACAGGCTGATTTCGCACTAGAGCTGCCTCGATGTTGCGCCACCGTTTGTCCCGATACTATTGGTCAATTTCACACCCGAAGCTGCGGGGCTGCATTTTGACTCG
The DNA here is from genome assembly GCF_001447785.1 of Gekko japonicus. NCBI lineage: Eukaryota > Metazoa > Chordata > Lepidosauria > Squamata > Gekkonidae > Gekko > Gekko japonicus. The sequence continues at coordinate 164,571 of NW_015164238.1, forward strand.
CGGCTTCGCCCGATTTCCCCTGCAGTTTTGTGATCCTGTTTTTTGAGGATCACGAAACTGCGGAGGAAATCAGGCAAAGCCGCGGGTCAAATGCAGCCCCGCGGCTTCGGGTGTGAAATTGACCAATAGTATCGGGGCAAACGGCGGCACAACATTGAGGCAGCTCTAGTGCGAAATCAGCCACAGTAAAAATCCAGTTGGAAAGCACATTGAAAGTGGATTGAAAATGGATTATTTAGTGTGTGTGACTGTAGCCTACATCTGGGACAATGATGCTCTGTATTTTTGGTGTTTGGGGGGCAACAGTGGGAGGGCTTCTGGAGTTCTGGCTCCACTGGTGGACCTCCTGATGGCACCTGGTTTTTTTAGCTACTGTGTGACACAGTGTTGGACTGGATGGGCCATTGGCCTAATCCAACATGGCTTCTAGGGTTGCCAGCTCTGGGTTGGGAAATACCTGGAGATTTGTCCCCCATCCAGTCCCACATCAATCCTTGTTAGGAATTATTGAAAACTCTATGGTTTTACCATAAAGTTTCCTAGGGAGGTGTGACATCACTTCTGAGTTTTCCCTGGAAGTGACATCAGACCATCACCAACAACTACCCCAAGTCCATGCCCAAAGCCTCTCACTGGTTGACATGCCAGGCCTAGCTGGGCTGGGACTGGTAACCCTAATATGTGCAGAGCCAATAGCTCCACTGACATTTAATTCTCTATTATTTTCTGTAAATCTAATAGGAAGGGAGGGAAGGAGGAAGATTGCTCCCCCACTTCCTGTTCCATGTACCTTATGAAGCTTGAGCCTCTCTTCAGACAAGCCATCCAATGACTCCAGGACCAGTGTTACCTCTAAGCTGAGTTAGTGTGAGCTAGCTCACCATTTTTTAGCCTCCAGCTCACACGTTTTTGTCTCAGCTCAGGAAGGATGGCTCCAGAGCCAAGTAATTGATGCAGTAACCAAATAGCTCGCTCACAACTTTAATACCAGTAGCTCACAAAGTAGAATTTTTGCTCACAAGTCTTAGAGGGAACATTGTCCAGGACTAGCCTGAGTTGCACTTGTTTGTTTGTTTGTTTCCTTTGTTGGGTTGTGTTGGTTGTTTGCTTTGTATTGATTTATATGGTGTTGTGAGCAATGCTCTCTCTAAACTGTGGAGCCTGGTGAGCAAAAATCCTACTTTGTGAGCTGCTGGCATTAAAGTTGTGAGTGAGTGATTTGGCTGCTGCATAAATTAGTTTGCTCTGAAGCCATCCTTTCTGTGCTAAGACAAAAATGTGTGAGCCAAAGGCTAAAAAAACTATGAGCTAGCTCACACTAACCCAGCTTAGAGGGAACACTGGTTGAGAGCTCCTTGGGTAGAGATATTTCAATAAATAAAATAAATAGATTAAATACCGAGCCTGCCAGCTTTGGCCCTGGAGACCTGGAAGCAGCGCCTGGGTAAGGCAGAGTTTCAGGAGAGCATGGAACATTTTTCTCAAGGCAGTTGGCAACCCTATTTCCAAGGGTGGGATTTCCTCCAGGGGAACTGTCCAGAGATCAGGAGTGATTCTGGGAGAACTTCAGGCATTCCTTGAGGTTGTGAACACTAATGAGACCACAAGATAAAGATAAATAGGTAGGCTGGGTCCATTAAAATAACTCTGTAGGCTAGTCCATGGGCCTCTCTTGAATTCCACCCTGGCATGCATTCTGTTGTAGCAGGAAGCATTTTAATAGAGGCATTCCTTTCTGCATGTGAGCAAAGGAAGAACACCTCTTCTCAGATAGAGCATGTCACCGAGATTTTTCTAGAAATAATCAACCTCTTAATAAATTTGTGATGCTCTATAGTTGGACTATAAGGAAGGCCGAGCGCCGAAGAATAGATTCTTTTAAACTATGGTGCTGGAGAAGACTCTTGAGAGTCCCTTGGACTGCAAGAAGATCAAATCAGTCAATCCTAAAAGAAATCAACCCTGACTGTTCCCTGGAAGGCCAGATAATGAAACTGAAGCTCAAATACTTTGGCCGCCCAATGAGAAGGGAGCACTCACTGGAGAAGACCCTGATGCTGGGAAAGATTGAAGGTCAAAGAAGACGGGGACGGCAAAGGATGAGATGGTTAGACAGTGTCATAGATGCAATGAACATGAAGTTGAGCCAACTTCAGAGGACGGCGGAAGACCAAAAGGCCTGGCGTGATCTGGTCCATAGGGTCGCGAAGAGTCGGACTCGACTGTGCGACTGAACAACAACAACAACAACTATTAATTGGGGCACATTTTTAGTTGATAAGTTTTCACATGAAATGGACGTAATTGAATGTACAGCAAAATGTTACATCATTTACATGTTTCCAAGGCTTCTTTGAGGCCTACACAAACAGGCTCTGGGGATAATCCCCAGGCCGACAGTTAGAACTGTTACTCCAAAGAAATCTCTGAGATAGCGAGAGAATGCACAAGCCACTAATACTCCTGAAAAACATCCCTCGAATGGTGAATTAGGTTACTTCCCACCTATTAAGGAAGTGTATCATAAACCTAAATGATTAAAGCCACGAAGTATGTATTGTCTCCCCGGGAAACAAATATCCAAAGTCTTGAAAGGTGCTCTCTTTAAGAATCCGATCAGTGGAAGGATCAATAAAGCAGGCTGTTGCGCTGCTTTAAAAAGATTATAACCCGACGAGATGGTGTGGTGCTTAAGCCTGAAATGTGTGCTGGATTATTTTACACGACAGACTAGAAAAAGAAGATAAAGGAACCATTCTTATCCAGCTTTGCTTAGAGCTATACAAAGATGGGGGGATAATATTGCGGCTCAGTGTATGAAGCAAACACGGGACTTTATTCTTTTCTTCCTAGACAGGATAGTCTCCTACTATAAAGCACAAACATTTTTTAAAAGTGTTTGGATACCACAAGATAAAGATAAATAGGTAGGCTGGGTCCATTAAAATAACTCTGTAGGTTAGTCATGGTGGGTAGAGCGGGGTATACATTAAATAAATACATACATACACAGAGGTCCTTTCGGGGGGATCGCAGAGGATCGCAGTTCCCCCGGTTGAGGTATGAGGGGCAGGGCACATGACGAAGCCCCACCCCCTGCTTCCGGCCGCCCCACTTCCGGCCCTCATTCAGCCAGGAGGAAGCAGGAGAAGAGGGAGGGTAAATTGCTTCCTCCCTGCCTCTCCCCACCCCTGCCTGCCTGGGGCCAGGGAGGGCCTTGGCGGGGCTTCCTTGCACTCCCGCCGGCCTTGCAGGTCCACCGCCTGGCCCCTCATGGGGCTCAGTAGTGAAGCTGCAAGGCCGGCAGCGGCGGCCGGGACCGTTGGGGGCGGGGTGTGTGCCCTTATGACACACTTCCCGTGATGTCAGGGGGTGTGGCATATGCTAATGAGTTATGCTAATGAGTTCCCCTAGCTCTTTTTCTACGAAACGACCCCTGTACATACATAAAGCAGAATTAAAACACCATCATAAGGACTTTGACCTAAGTGTCACATCTGGGGCAGGCGAGAGAAGATCCAGAGGCAATGGCAAAAGGAATGGCAGGTTGTGGTCACACACACCAGATAAAACGGGGGGGGAAGCGAGGCTATTTCCTCCAGAGGAATGTGACCGGCAGTTGCACGATCACACCTCCCTTTGAAGCTGCAGCCGCAGTACGTCAGTGTGTGATCAGAGGCAACTGTGGGTGAGTTGTTGTTTTGTGTGTGTGTGTGTGTGTGTGGCATTTGTTTCCCATGCACTTAAAAGAGGAATTGATGAATTGCACCTCCGCACCGAGGGCTCCCTATGGAGTTTGCAATGATGCGCATACTGTGAAGTGGGGGGGGGGGGAAAATGGCACAGAGTCGGAATGGCCTGATCGGACCATCCCGACGCCATGAGAGCACGCTGGAGCGATCAGACATGGGAAAGTCATCCGTGGCCTGTTGCAACCCGTTTACTACCGGATTTTCCCCTAGTGTCTTTCAACTCCGCTTCTGCGAGCAGAATGGGTTGCTGACAGCTGTGGGGCGCTTCCCAGATGTTTTTGTCTGATCTCGTCCTTTAAATCCACCCAGCATTCGCACCTATGTCGGGTCTAATTGAGTGTATGATCGCGGCTGCAGTGTTCCTTAATAACTGTGTATAATAGCTATTAAAGGTAAAGGTAAAGGTTTCCCTTGCTCGAAAGCCAGTTGAGTCTGACTCTAGGGTTGCGGTGCTCATCTCCGTTTCAAAGCCGAAGAGCTAGCGCTGTCCAAAGACGTTTCCATGGTCATGTGGCCAGCATGGCTAAACACCAAGGTGCACGGAACGCTGTTACCTTCCCACCAAAGTGGTACCTATTTATCTACTTGCAATTCCTTGCTTTCGAACTGCTAGGTTGGCAGGAGCTGGAACTAGAGACGGGAGCTCTCTCCATCATGCGGCACACTCGGGTCTCGAACTGCTGAACTACTGACCTTCCACAGCCTGCAGTTCAGCGTCTTAACCACTTGAGCCACCGCAGCTCCGTATAATAGCTAAGTGGGTCTTAATTTGGCTATGCTCAAGAACCCAGCTGGGCCTGGAGAGCTGACAGCCCCTTCCAGCTGAAGGACTCTATTGGTGTTGCCAACCTCCAGGTGGAACCTGGAGATCTCCTGGAATTACAGCTGATCTCCAGACTGCCACAATTAGTTCCCCTGGAGAAAAAGGTTGCTTGGGGGTGGGGGGGGGTGGACTCTATGGCATTATACCCCCTTGAAGTTCCTCTCCTCCCAAAGCCCCTCCTCCCCAGCCTCCAGCCTCATAATTCCAGGAAATTCTCAACCTGGAGTTAGCAACCCTAGGATAGATGTGTTCATGTAAAGATGCTGCGAATTGGATGAAGCACCTTGGGATTTGGGATGGCAGGTTCACTGACCTACAAATAAAGCAAATACTACAAAAATGCCATACGTCTCCAATGTTCTCTGCTCCTTAGCAAACAAACCCAGGTCTCACTGCTGGGAGAAATGGGGAGCACATGATAATATTTTCTGATTTTGGTTTAATAGCTCAGCTTGCCAAGTCTAATCCAAAACTCCTGTTGCAGGAAATAAAACCAACCTCCCATTATTTTTACCTATGCCAAAAAAGCAACAGAAGTATCAGTTGTCGGAAGAGACTGTCTGTGATTCATCTCTGCATGAGTCACTGCTCTGGGCTTGCCTCCTACTCAAGAAATAGAATTGCGGAGGAGGGACTCCTCTCTAGGCAGGTAATTCTTACACTTGCAGTCTCTGAAAGTGAACCCTTTCAGGTAAACAAGCCTGCCTTCAGTTTTAATTGGGAAAATTAAAGCCTCAGCTGTCTGAATTTTTAGCATACACTTAATGAGATGGATGCCATTCTAGGGGAAATGGAGGCAGAACATCAGATTCCAATATCCCAGAAAACACACAATGGGAAAGGAGAATATAGAAGTACAGACTGTTGAAATCTGGTGTTTGGAGGGGCACAAACACAGCTGGTACCCTGATACTGTGCCTTTGCCCTCCTTACTAGGCACTGTGCAGAGGCTGTGAACAGTTTCAGGTAATGTCTCATTCCATTTGATATCACTCTTGGTTAAATGCAAAAGGCCTTTTTTTTTTGTTGTTCTTCAGACAACCGGTTTCCAAGACATTTGGTGCTGGATGCTGGTAGGAAAGGGGGGAAATTAGATCAAGCAACCATTTCAAGCACAGGTGAAAAGTCAAGTCATTCTCCCAAGATGCAGGCAATTCAGTTCCTTCAATGAACGCTGAAACAAGGCCAGGCGCCTTCATCGCTTCATCTATTTGCAAAGGGCTGAAGGAAATCATTTTAGATTAGAAACAGTTTCCAAGCTCTTCGGGTCAGGCAGCAGCGTGCTTCTAACAGAATGGGAGGGGGGGGTGGCAGCACATTTTTGGTCTTTATTTGTGGTGTTTTCATTGCACTTAACACAAGATACAGATACCAACTCAGCCCTGGTCCCTGGCTTAATGCTTCAGGTGTCATAGAACATTGACAATTTTGCTAACCAGCTCAGTGTGAAGGTGTCCATTGTTGAGAGTGTTGATGAACAGGGCAATTACCCTAAGAGAAACCACAGGTGACTTTGGCTGACTTCTAGGGACAAGAAGCGATCTGCATCTTTGCCAGGAAAGGGAAACAGAGACAGTGGGGCTGCAGTCACATGGAGCATTAGGCACGCTAGAGAGATGGAAGATAGGTGGATTTTCCGGGTGCGATCTCACCGCCACATCTGGGAAGCGTAGAGCTCCCGTGGCTCACCCGAGGCTTCACTCCGAAGATGCGCGGTAAAAAAACTAGTACCTTGGAGGTACTAGTTTCCGGAAACTGCGGGGCAAGGGCGGGCGCATGATCACGTTTCCAGTGGAATCCCATGGCATCCAGTGCCCGCCCATATCCCCTCGGGAAAAAGTTTTTTTTTTCAAGTGTCCTCGGAATGCGCACAAGCACCCAACGGGGCATACGCACACGTCGGTGTACAGAAAAAAACCCACCCGTTTGCCGCGGCGTGCTGCTTCTTTGCCGTGCCGCAGGATTGTGGTGTGATCGGCACTTCCCCTCTACCACGGGACCTCCACGGGATGTCTGCTCATGCAACTGCACGTTATTTTGCCCCGGGCCAAACAGCCACGCTCCCCCCCCCCGCGCATTTTCCTGCCCGTGTGACCGCAGCCTGGGATGGGCAAGCCAGGACTATGTATCTGAGAAGGTGAAAGGGGAGAGTCCAAGATGTTTGTACAGCAGAGAATGCATCAGGCGAAAAGCAGAACCCTGCTTTAGGAATGAGAGAGGCATGCAACTGATTAAATGGCAAAAGAGGAACAGGCCAGGGGAGAATCCTTATATAGCATCTAAACTTAAGAAAAAAATGGACAAAACAACACTAGGGAAAGTGCCAGTGTGAGAGCCAGTGCGGTTTAGGACTAGGATCTGGGAATTCCATTTTTGAATATACAGTACAATTAAAACCACTTAAAACAACAGTATATCAGTGTCACCTTATCTCAGTGTCACCTACTCAGTCAAGCCTTCCTGAGTCATCAACAGCGGCATTAGAGGCCATGAAGCCGTGGCCCAAACCTTGGTTTCACCCCAGTAAAGCAATCCTCATGATTGTTCTCTAAACGTTTCCCACCCGAAAGGACACACACCTTCCCACAGTCTCAGGACACAGTTTTCCTATAAGAGCCATCCCCCAAAACTCACTCAGTGTGTTGTGTGTTCTTGGTACCAACCACATACACCGCTATTTGTGGGCTTCCTTTTCTCTCCTTCACAGAACAAAATGCTAGTTGTTTCGCTCTAGATCTGCTGCTTCCACAGACCTCTCCAAGACTGGTAAATATCACCCGATTCCTAGAACGCTGTTTCCCTTCTCCTCCCTGCCTTTCCAGTTAACTCTTGAATGTTGTGTGTTTTGCTGAATGAACCTTCCCCCCCTTTCCCCCTCATTTTCTCTGTTAATAAAAAGACTCACCTGTTTGTTTTGAGAGTTCTCACAGAGACAATCCCTGTAAACATTGGTGTTTTGAGTCGGGTTGCCCCCTCTCATAGTCTCCAATGCTAATTCCTCCCAACTAATTGGAGACTGTCTCTTTGGGTAACAGGGTGGCCCTGGGCCTGCCTAATCTACCTAACAGGATGACTGCGAGGATAAAATGGAGGTGAGGAGAATGATGCATGGCACTTTGAGTCCTCATTGGAGAGAAAGGTGAGATATAAAGAAAGTATATAAACAAACAAAGTAAAGGCAGCAGTTAGGCCAAAAGGTGGAAGTAAGGCAATATTTCACAGATTGAACTCAATTTTGCAATTCCAGTTCAAAGTTATTGATTCATGATGATACTTACTTAATAAAATAGAACGTACTAAGTATGGCCCCGGTCACATGGGAGGATTTGCCCTGCAAGAGGGACGGATCGGGGGCGCATCAAGTGGGCGCAATCACACTGCAACATCTGAGAAGCATCATGCACCCGTCCCCGATCCGGCCCTTCGGCCCGAAAACACGCATTTAAAAAGTACTACCTTTTGAGCACTACCTTCCGGATGATGTGCTGCAACTCCAGGCATCTGGTCGGGGAAGTGCTGGTAGCTCGTCACAGCCAGCGCCATTCCCCATCCCACGCATGCGCACAACCGCGCTACTGCCAGTTTACTGCACAACGTGTGATCAGCTGCCGTAGCATGGAGCCGCGGGGGCATGTCGGATCGCACTCCTGCGGTTCTTTTTGCTCTGGCTCTAATTTGCCACCCTTTGGCAGCGGATCATCCTGCTCGTGTGACCGGGACCTATATTGACCTAATACTCCTTCCGACTTTAGGTTTTGCAACCATTGTCTGGAAACAACTTATGTTCTCTCTCCCCCCCATTTTTTCATTATTGTTTTTCTACTGACCCACCTGACTTCTAAAGAACATGAAGACTGTTTCATGACATGCAGTGTTGTGATATTGTGGTTGTTCCTAGTAACAGGTGTGGCAGGACCACTTAGAGATCTGGAGAACAGTTAAATTCGAGTCCAACAGCACCTTAGAGACCAACGTAAGTTTCAGGGTGAAAGCTTTTGAGAGTCAAATCTCTCTTTGTCAGAAGCAGGAGATATCTGAGTCCTTTGATTCTATTCAGAAGTGGGATTGTAAAGAATGCGTGTAGAGGATACATAAGTACAATGCCTATTGTAATCAGCTTGATTACAGCAGAGGGGATCTGGAGAGCATTGATAGAACATGAACTCTGCTTTTAAGGGACTCTGCTGTCTTGTATCTATTTTGGGATGGTCTTCTAATTTCCCCAGTGTGACATTAATTGAAACATAGTTTGCTGATCCAATGCATTGTGCATAGTTATTATTATGGATTATCCATCCTTATGCCTTCTGTTTGTGCTTCCTGAGTATTATCTGAGGATGTTAGAAGGATTTCTTTGGGATATGGTAAATGAAGATTGATACAGAAAGGTCTTATTTGCATTAGATTTTCAGCTCTCAGACATGTACGTAGTAAGATATTTGTACCCACACCTTCCTCTAAGACATTCATGGTTGGTTTTCATTTGATTTTTGTAACATCTCTAATGAGTAAGTTACATTCAGAGACACTGAGGCACACAATGGACTGCATGGATGAATGGATCTCCCAAGTTGTACTCCAACACTGTGGATACAGGATCATTTATCGGTCGCGATCACATGCACAATTAGCCATGCCATAGGCATGAATGCCGGGAGGATTTAAAGGGCACAATCCGACACAAACATCTGAGAAGTGCCCCGCACCCATCGGCAACCTGTTTTACTCTGCCGCAGAAGTGGAGTAAAAAGTCACTAGGGAAATCTGGTAGCAAACGGTTTGCTACGGGCCACGGTCGGACTTTCCCCTGTATGATGGCTCCAGCGTGCTCCTATGGCTTCGGGATGGTCTGATCAGGCCATCCCAACTCCGTGCCATTGGGGTTTTTTCCCCCTGTCTCAGTATGAGCATCATCACACACTGCATAGGGCACACTCAGTGCGGAGATGCGAATCATCAATCCCTCGTTGAAGCGCACCAGAAACACATGGCAAAAAACCCCAACAACGCAACTCGCCCGCGGTAGCCTCTGATCATGCAGTGGCGGGCTGTGCCTGTAGCTTCCAAGGACTTTGTGATCGCATGTCAGCTAGCTGCCATTTCTCTGGTACACGTCCCGTCCCTATTCCTGCCCATCCTCCCTTCCCTCCCCTTGTTATTCTCTTCTGGTATGCTTCTGTAACTGCCAAGTTTCTCCTGCAGGTGGATGACGGAGTGTTATGTCTTGTTGCCTGGGCTTAATTAGATTTCCCGTGTGAACTCAACTTGTGTTTATGAAATTGGCTGTTGTGATTCTCAGGCTGCTTCGCGCCTTTTCTAATCAGCTCCCTTACGAGGGAAATGTACCCATTGGGTTAACCAAGTTTGAAGTTCCTATATTACTTTGCCCCTGTGTATTGTCGTCATTCTGAACAATCTCTGTATGTTCATGACTAACCATGCTTTGGAAATAAATCTTACTTCTTTGGAACGTGGGTTTGTTCTCCTGACTTGGGATCTGACAAATATATTGCCGCACAGACAATATAAAGAAAAGAAAATGCAGAAGGGATGTCCCATTAAGGTTTCTGGGCCCAAACAATCTATTACCTTAGTCCTTCATGGGTTTTTACCAAGGTGTATTAATGGCCATTTTATCCTTACAGGAATTCTGTAATGTAGGTAAGATGAGAGATGCTGACTAGCCCAGGGTCACCCAGTGAGCTTCCTACTTTTGCTTTTTTTTGAGTAATGGTTTTCCCAATCCTTGCCTGCCCAAGAGTGTGTTTCATCTGCTTCATGAGTCTTGGACATAAAAACTAAAGGATCTTGTATAATTCTATGCCATCAATTTACAACTGACTCATGCCGACTGCGGGACCATGGGTTTTTCAAGGGAAGAGAGGAGCAGAGGTGGTTTGCTATTTCTTTCCTCTGCACAGAAAACCTTGCCTTCCTTAGTAGTCTCCCATCCACACTGGCTGACTCTGCTTTGCTTCCAAGTTTTGACAAGATCAAGCTACTCGGGGACATTTAGGCTGCTGAAGATCTTGTGTGTGTGTGTGTGTGTGGGAGGGGGGGAGACAGAAAGCTTCAGTCCAGTCACTACCTAGCAAAGCACCAAGTTCACCCAGGTGCATCACAGTTGTATGCCTTGGCATTGTTTTAGACATAGACTTACATCATTGAGCTTGGTAATGTCTCCTGCGTCTGTGCAGTAGGGTTGCCAACTCTGGCATAGATAAATTCCTGGAGATTTGTGGGTGGTGCCTAGGGAGGCCAGAATTTGGGGAGGCAAGTGAACTCAACGAGGATGCAATATAATTCAAGGACTTCTGTTTCCCTCCCCCCCCCCGTTTGTTCTATGGTATACCATAGAGTCTAACCTCCAAAGCTGCCACTTCCTCCAGGGAGACTAGGGTTGTCACATCCCTCCTGGATGGGGGATAGGGTTGCCAGATCCAGGGTGGGAAACTCATGAAGATTTGGGGATGGAGCCTGGGGAGGACAGGGAACTCAGTGGGGTACAATGCCATAGAATCCACTCTCCAAAGCATCCATGTTCTCCAGGGGAGCTGATCTCTGTAGTCCGGAGATGTAATTCCAGGGGATCCCCAGGTCACACCTGGAGGCTGGCATCCCTAAAGGAGATCGATAACTGTAGTCTGGAAATCAGTCATCGCCATCTGGATGTTGGTAACCTGATTGTTCAGGAAGTAAACCCTCCCCTCTCTTTGCCTGCTGAAAACAGGCAAACAGGTACTTTTCTCCCTTTCTCACAATACAAGAACTCATGGCACTCCATGAAATTGCTGAGTGGTCAGATTAGAATGGATAAAAGGAAGTACTTCTTCACCCAAAGAGTGATTAACACATGGAATTCACTGCCACAGGAAGTGGTGGTGGCTACAAGCATGGACAACTTCAAAAGGGAATTAGATAGGCATATGGAGCAGAGGTCCATCAGTGGTTATTAGCCACAAGGTATAGATAGGGACTCTGGGGTAAGTGATGCTCTGTCTTCTTGGTGCTTGGGGGGGTCAACAGTGGGAGGGCTTCTAATGTCCTGGCCCCACTGGTGGACCTCCTGATGGCACTGGTATTTCTGACCACTGTGTGATACAGAGTGTTGGACTGGATGGGCCTTTGGCCTGATCCAACATTGGCGTCTCTTATGTTCTTATGTTAACAAACTGCACTCTTGGACCTCACAATGTTTTGTGGATTTTCCTAGTGTTTCATAATTGACCCTATTCCTGGCAGACATTTTGTCTGGCCATACTCTTAGGAAAGCTATGTTGTCTGTTGGCCCTCCTCTGTGACACTTAGTGGTGGTGCCCATTTTTTTCTTTGTCAACAATCCAGCAAGCTCAACAAACTCGGGGACCCACAATACCATGCTGGCTAGCTGTGAAGTTAAAAACTTGCTGCTGCACAGATGAGAATAACGCAGGGCTCTTTTTGTAGCAGGAACTCCTTTGCATATTAGGTGACACACTCCTAATGTATCCAATCCTCCAAGAGCTTACACAGCTCTTCTTACAGGGGCTACTGTAAGCTCTTGGAGGATTGGTTACATTAAGGGTGTGTCGCCTAATATGCAAAGGAGTTCCTGCTACAAAAGAGGCCTGAGGAGGCTGAGGATGAGCTTCTTCATCACTAATGATTCCCCACATCTATTGAGTTTCCTTCCAGTTGCCAACCTCATGCTGGCAACCCAATGACATGAAGAGCTCCTCTAGTCAGAAATGTACACTTCCCACCCTTGCCATTTTTATGAATGACTGGAGAGTGGCCACAGGCCTATTCTAGGAAAGTGGCAGAATGGGAAAGAGAAGTGTGTAATTTCTAGGCAGTGACTGTTCTTGGCCAGATTTTTTTTTAAAAAAAAGAAGAAGAAGAAGAAAAGATATGTTTAGTAAAACATCCATCACGACACCCTTCCAGATGGCTATGCAGGAAAAAAAAAGATGAATAGTTACATTGCCAATAAAAACGTGAATATAATAACGTAATTTTATATAATTTCCATTGTAATTGAAAGGTTTAGTAGGCGAGATTGATGCCAGTAGAAATGCACCAGTAATGAGTTACCTCAAATGGTGCACCCAGGGGTAATTAAAGGGGAAGTAATCTTGGCCAGAGTAGCATTCCGTATCTGCTAATCGAATGACACACACAGTACTGCGATTGAAAGAAGCACTTTTCTGTTTTAGATGTATGGTAGATTTGGCATCTTGTTGCCCTGGATTGGTGTAATATATGTCATTAAAGGAGTGTTGATGATGAAGTTCTTCCTGTACTGGGGGCATTTTGACAGTTCCTCTATCACATAATTAAAAAGATTTTATAATATATACAAGTGGGGACCCGCGATCCTCACGGGGGAAACTCCCCTTATGGTTCAGTAGGGAGAGAGACTTGCCGGGGGGGGGGGGGGGGGGAGGGTGTGCTTTTTGTCCTTGTCTGCCACTGCTTGGCCCGACAGAGCTACTGGCATCTTCCTCAGCTTCAGCCAAGCCCACCATGTCTGCATGCATATTCTGCCACTGCTGCCAAGCCTGGAGCAGCTGCTAGGCATCCTCCACCATTGTAGTGGGGCTGCAACAGCTTCTGGGAGTCCTCCTCCATCACAGCTGGGTCACAGGAACTCCCAAGCATCCTCCTCCACTGTGGCCAGGCCGCAGTGACTCCCAGACATCCTCTGCCACCGTGGCCAGGCTGGCATGGCTGCTGGCATATTTTGATGCTAAGGCTGTGAATGATCAGCATGGCTGCTGTCGTCCACCACTGGGCTGGACTTTAATGGCTCCATTCTGAACAGGTCAGAACATTGTATTTGAGGGGACTTTAACATTGCCCCCCCCCCCATATACTTCAATGTTGATTTCAGGTTTTTCTGAAAACCTGGGGAGTGCCGCAAGTTTGCTGAAAAGATCTTTTTAGCCTCCATGTGGCCCGAACACATGGATTTAACTATCCGCAGATGGGGGCCACGGGTGGCTAATAGCATTTAGATATCCCCAAAGTTTCTTCAGTGTCTACTTTTTCAACTTGTTGTTTTGCTAGGCAGATTTGGGATGGGGACACAGGGGGTGGTTGTGTTGCAAGCACGATGGCATCACTTCTGGGGAAAACATAGAAGCAACTGCAGTAGCTTTAGGAATTTATTTATGTCATTAAAGGATGATGAAGTTCTTCCTGTACTGGGGGCATTTTGACAGTTCCTCTGTCACATAATCCAAAGGATTTTATACTGTATACAAGTGGGGACCCACGATACTCGCGGGGGGAACTCCCCTTATGGCTCAGTGGGGAGAGAGACTTGCAGGGAGGATGAGCTCGGTGTCTTTGTCTGCCACTGTTTGGCCCAAAACAGCTACTGACATCTTCCTCAGCTGCAGCCAAGCCCAGCATGGCTGCATGCATACTCTCCATTTATCTATCCCACTCTTCCCACAAATGGGCTCAGGGTGAGTTACAAACATTAATATAAGTCCAATAAAAATCAAAGATTAAAACTATAAACTTAACCCTTAAAACAATGGGAATCAAAATGCATCACAACTATTACAGTGGTGCCTGGTGTTAAACAGTTAGAAGCGGAAAGGGCTAAATCCCATAACGGATTCCAGATTGTAAGTACCCTACCTTGGCTAAACCAGGGTGGTTAACATTCTGCGTCCTCGAAAACTGAAGACCATGATCGATGGTAACAAAAGGGCAGCAGGAGGGGCCAGATGATATTTGATGTCCTAGGCTTACTGCTGTCACTTCCAGATTTCGGAGCAGCAGTGGGCAATAGGAGCTTGGCAGCACTGTAGCTCACCAATTGGCAGACGAGGGGCTTGGCAGCCCTGTAGCTTACCACTCTGGGGGCCCATGGACCCAGCAAAATGTATGATTTGTCTTGGTAAAACATTCGGGTTGTGTCTGACTTTTGGTCTGGGATGGCCATGATAGCTCTCAGGAATCGTAGCCGTCCACAGGAAATTCCTGCACACACAAATGCTCTTCCACCAGGTATTTGACGAAGTAGCCGCATCATACACCGAGGAGTGTCCCTGTGCCATGGCTTTACCATCTTTACCTTCACCTCCAGCCTGTGCCCTGGTCTACCATCATTGTGTCTGGCCTGTACCCGCCGCATAATATGTGAGCGAATTGAGCTGGTATGAATGTTATGGTAATCATATGCTCACCTAAGCCATATTAGAAATAGTGTAGCTCTTGTTTTATCTGATAATATTCCGGCGTTTTAACTGTGTTTTAATTGATTGCTATTTATATTATATGTTTATATAGGTTTTAATTGTATTTTTATGGAATGTTGTGTAAGCCGCTCTGAGCCCACCTTCACGGGAAGGGCGGGGTATAAATTGAATAAATAAATAAATAAATATAGATTCTCCAGCTATGGGTTCCTGGGCTATTTAAAATTTACATGGAACTACTGGGAGAGATTGCCCCTATATTTAGAGCCTTTAGTAAGTCTTTAATATGCTGGGAGTGTACAGTTCTTCTCTTTTAAGCAGATGGAGGAAGCGTCATCCACTCACCTTCTCTTTGGGTACTTCCCTATCCTTTTTACGGATGCCAGGCCTTCTACAATCGACATGATAGTTCTCTGAGAGCCAGTTGTATGCAGTGGTTAAGTGTGTGGACTCTAATCTGGGAGAACTGGGTTTGATTCCCCATTCCTCCACTTGCAATTGCTGGATGACCTTGGGCAAGCCATAGTTCTGTCAGAGTTGTCCTTGAAAGAGCCGTTTCTGTCAGAGCTCTCTCAACTACCAATCCACCCCTGCTGGGAGCCAGTTTCCCCAGAGTACCGGGGACAGTGAGGTCATTCACCTAAGGTGCCAGAATTCCTTAGCCTGCTCCTCTGAACATCCCCAGAGCAATAAACATCCAATGATTAAAACAGCAAGTGCAATTAAAAATAGCAGGAAAAGGAGCAGCAGCTGCATAAAAATGTAAAAACAATTACATTGAAGATCCCTTCCTGAAAATGGGGAACAGGAAACTGCCTGTTCATGCACATTCTCTGTGATGGCTCTCAACTTGTGGAATGGCCTACCTGAAATGGTCACAAGGGTTCCCACAGTCATGTCATTATGCCAAATGTGCAAAACAGAACTGTTCAGGAGGGCATTCATATAACAGAATCAGAACTGTATTCATACAAAAGGGCAACTTCATATGGAAGTAAGGCTGTTCTCCATTTGAATGACTGTTGTAATCAATGCTCCCTCTAAGCTGTGGAGTCTTGTGAGCAAAAAAAAATATTTTGCGAGCTACTGGCATTAAAGTTGTGAGCGAGCAATTTGGCTACTGCATAAATTAGATTGCTCTGGAACCGTCCTTCCTGAGCAGAGACAAAAATGTGTGAGCCGGAGGCTAAAAAACTGAGCTAGCTCACACTAACTCAGCTTAGAGGGAACACTGGTTATAATTATAATCTACTATTGTAGGTATCAATGGCTTTTATGCCATTGTTTTACACCATATAATCCCATATGGGGCATTGCTCACACACTACCTTTGCCTTCAGCACGTTGCTTTTCTCATTTTTGCTGGTGTTGTTTTTGAACTTTTGTACTCCCTGCCCTATTGCACACACTGTATGGTTACATTTTTTCACTTAGATGCACCTAATGGACGGGTCAGCCCTTGTTGTTCATTGTTTCACACCATTTTTAATTGTTCTGTATAAATATTGGGTACCACCTCCGGAGCCTGTCAGCTCAGAATGCATGACAGAAATAATCTAACTCAATGGATCTATCCAGGAACGAGAATCTCCTCACCTCTTTATCAAATAGAGA